>NC_133972.1:98956561-99256561 GCF_047716275.1 Strix uralensis | reverse complement strand
AAGATGTCCCTGCCCATAGCAGGTGGGATTGAAACTACATGATCTTTAGGGTCTCTTGGAAAGCAAACCATCCTCTGAAAACTGGTAGTCAAATGTGCTTGAGAAAAAAAAAAAAAAAAAAAAAAGTATGAATTTAAGGGGAAAACAATATCAGAGAATTAGGAGTTTTTATTTAATGATTTTTTTTTCCCCAAGAGAACCCTTCTTTGATTAAACTAATGAGAAAGAGCTATAAATCCAAATACTTTTTGAGATGTTAATTAAACACTACGAAATATAAAAGACTTGGTCCTAATCTAGTATTCAACCATATAAGAATACAGTTGAGTATCAGCATTCATAAAACTACCTTCTTTGAACTTCATAAGGATATTTGTGAGTGAAGTTACTCTTTTGTGTTTCTAAGAGCAGGCTGTATTTCTTGTCTATAGACAATTTGTACTGACATTATTATAAGTTTGACTTAGCAGTCACTGTTTGGTCAGGTTTATCATTAGTAAAAAGGTAATAAGCATAAAACTTAGAATTACATATTAATGGTAATGGGTAAATGAAAGAGGATATGGCATTGTTATAAAAGTATATATCAAGACTAAATACTGATAAGTAGGTTTTATTAAATAACCACTGTGGTCCTTTCCTTCAGTAAGGATGAACAAGACTAAAAGATGGGATCATAGAAAACAATTCAGCTGATGTTATGTAAGTTTAAAGTAAAGCTTCCCTCTGTGTTCATTCTGCAGAAAGGGCTGCAAAATATGGTTTAGAATTGGGAATAATTTTCTAACAATACTGAGATGCCTGACATTAATACCCTTGAGAATATTATTCCTAAGCAATAAGGTATGTCTTTGCATAGATAGCAGAAAAATATGAATAAGAAGGTGTCATTCTTGCCTTTAACCTTTCAAAAGAGATCACAGCAGACATTAGCAACGAGTAGTGTTGTTGTAGTCTGCTCATTTCATTGTTCTAGTCATTAAAATGTGGAGATCTGCAAGAGCAGTGAAAATTTATAATCTAGCCATGTGTGTGCTTCTAATTGAACAGAGGATATGCTTATAACATCTATCCTTCAATTTGCATGTCAGGTAATGATGTCAGTTTTATACTGACAGTTAACAGGTGTTAATCAAATGACCTTTCAGTTATAAGTGATTGAAGAATTAACTTCTTCAGCCTTAAATCACATTCGCAATGAGCAAATTAAGTGGAGAGATATCCTTCCAAAGTATTTGCAAGTCCTGTAGCAGCACTAAGAACCAAAAGATCCAACTATCTTGGAGATGAGTTATTATTGTAGTTTATGAAATGTCAAGGATATGAGAAGAAAAGGAGACTAATTACTCCATGATTTTTCAAAAAAGCACCTAATACTTAAAAAGCAGAATAACATTACCAATACTAAACACACACACACACATAAAAAAAAAAAAATCTGAGAAAATTTTAGAACCTGAGTTCTTTTTTATTTTACTTTAGTGCAGCATCTTTGATATTTACTCATTTCTCCATAAACCATGGTTATGAATCCAGATTATTTAAAATCAGTAAAGTTTTTGTCAAATATATTGCATTATTTCCAAAAAGTAGGCTCTTAAATGGATATAAATTCTAATTGATAGAAGTGCCAAACCTAGTCTTCAAGAATATTATGGGAGACCTTCTGTACTAACTCTCTTCTTTATTCCATACCTAGCATGGATCCTACATATCATTTGTAAAGATAGAAAAATAAAAATATCCAAGAAAAGAAATCCCATTCTTAAGCAATACAGTTAAGTCATGTTTTCATTATCACTTGAACATTGTAACATGGGCTGCTATGGAGTTGTTCAGAAGGCTAAGAAAGGCTGTAGATCCAAAAGTTGTCTAGCCACAGTGTTCCAGGTACACCTATACTGCCAGTCAAAACACCATCGCTCTGCTGTTCTCAAGGGCAGCTTTGCATCATTCACTCTCTGTAACACACATGCATGTAGTGAATTCAGCATGAGCTCTGGAGCTCCCCATTTGAAAGCAGTGGAGAGTGATAAGCATTTTTTCTTATGCTATTGTCAAAGGAAATGTCCTGTGCAGTGCCAGGAGCAACACAGCCCGTTCTCCCAGATGATAATGCTAATACCATGTCTTCCTAAACACAGCTTACAACAGAAAGAAATGTAGAGCATAAACGCTTCCCTCCTCTTTTATGCCCCTCTTCTTTCTTGGTGGATATTCAAGGTGGACTTCAGCCCACTTTGTTATCAGTTGTTTTCACAGCTTACCTGCCTGGTACTGAGACAGGGCAATTCTGTTCTCCCTGAAGCAATGACATTGGTAACTAAGGTCCAAACAAACTATCATTATGCTTTTAAAATAAAATAATAAAACCCAAATCTGGCTTTGCTAGAAGTTTATCACCATCACATGGGAAGGCCAAATTCTCTGCATGTTTCCATACTGGTTTTTTATCAGAGTCAGTTCAGTACAGGATTGTTTGCAAACATACCCTCTTGTAAAAATATCAAGCATTTCAAAACTATTTTCAAAACTATAATTAATTCTTTAACATTACTGGGATCAGCATGATGAAATAAACTAAATGTGTTGCAAGGATGTTGTATGATTTCTTATGCTAAGAAGCTGGTCATCTTCAAGCATATATATTTATATTCTTGACTTGAAGACATCAATTTTCTTCTTGGTTGTTTCTGAACTGCAAATAAAAGTTATATAAAAGTATTCCTAAATCTTGCAGTCCAAAACACTTGGATACAAATCCAAAAAGCAGTGAATATTTGCTTTCATTGAACAGAAAATATACACTTTTCATAACGTTACTAAATGTTCTTCTATATTAATTTCTGACACACAACTGAAATTTCAGAAAAAACTCTTTATACAAGTTATGTATGAACTGGAGAGATCCACAGTTTTTCTGCAGCTATAATGCTTTGAATTAGAGTACATTTAGCTTCAAATTATATTATAGTATCCTACCATTCTTATAAAGTAAATAATCTCTATCAACTATGCAGCAACCAAACTTGAATTTATATCTTAGAAATCAGACAGGTGTTCTTGGAAATGCAATGTCTCAATATTTTAACATCAGTATATATAACAGCCAAAAAAAACCCCAAACCTCGTAATCCAACTTAATTTGAGCTCACAAAATTATCATATTTCTAATAAAGTTCAGAAAATAATAAGAAACAGAATAATCTATAGAAACATATCACAAAAAACTATATACCAAATTGGACATTTTCCTCAAAAACAGCTGGTTGGACGGTAAAAAACAGATGAAAGGTGTTGTCTCGGTTAAACATATTTTCTTCATTATAGATTGTAGTAATACAGTAAAAACAGTCATGGAGTTTGAACATCATTCAAGCCCTTATTTCACCAGTTTTGTTTGATTAGGAAAAGCTCTACCAATAAGTTTTCTTTTTTGAAGAAAACTGATACTTAATATAACCACTTGTATAAAGATGATTATAAGGGTTATGTAATTCAGACTTTTACTGAAAACGCTGAAAATGTTACAGAACTTATTTTCAATAGAAGGGATTTTGTAAAGGTAAAAAACCCCCTCCTTCCAAAAATAAAGAGTTTCAGAAAATGACACTTAAAATTCATTTGAAATACTGCTGTTACAGAGATTGGACAATGAATATAGAAATTGAGATATTCAGATTATGTTTTCCTCATTCAAGTCTTTCAAAATAACAAGAGAAAGAAAAATATTACCCTAAGAGAAAATAAATATGACATATATAGAATGATCTGAAACCAAAAATGTATTTGAAATGGCCAGATTATAAATGAATTTTTCTTAAGAAATATTAATAATCTTGATCACATTCAAATTAACTCAGTCTTTACAGGCCCACTTATTGGTAGGGTACTACTCAGCTTAACGAAGAAAGTCAGGTTATACCTCTGAGAAGAAAGGATTCTAGTCATAAATCAAAATGCTGGATAAGGAAAATAACAATAGTATTGTGCTTTTCTACTAGACAGAAATCCAGGCTTTAGCTGACAATAGTTGTGACAACAAAATAATTTTAGTCTCCTTGAATTGTAATTTTACTATCCTTGGATCAAGAAAACAGTATACTAAGTCTACATCAATATAGAGAGATGATGCCTTCATACAAAGGGATTTGGCCTAACATTTTTGTCTGAGATATATCACACAATATGAATGAGCTGCATCTTCCCAGTCAGCATTCTTCAGTATTCTCTAATGACTACTTGGCAAGAGGTTGGTAAAATTTTACATGTTAATGTTGTTTTACTTTTTTATTATTTCAGCTATCATTTCCCAAAAATGTCAATATGTATTTTATTGTGAAAAGTTTCTGATTGTTAAAAAGTGAGCAGCTGATTCTGATCACTAAATATCAAGGAATACAATGGATGATCACAGAATGACAGATTCGTCTAGGTTGGAAAAGACCTTGAAGATCATCTAGTCCAACCATTAACCTAACACTGACAGTTCCCAACTACACCATATCCCTCAGCGCTATGTCCACTCTACTCTTAAACACCTCCAGGGATGGGGACTCCACCACGTCCCTGGGCAGCCCATTCCAATGCCTAACAACCTGTTCTGTAAAGAAATGCTTCCTAATATCTAGTCTAAACCTTCCCTGGCGCAATTTGAGACCATTCCCTCTTGTCCTATTGCTTCTTACTTGGCTAAAGAGACTCATCCCCAGCTCTCTGCAACCTCCTTTCAGGTAGCTGTAGAGGGCGATGAGGTTTCTCCTCAGCCTCCTCTTCTCCAGACTAAACAACCCCAGTTCCCTCGGCCGCTCCTCGTAGGACATGTGCTCCAGACCCTTCACCAGCTTCATTGCCCTTCTCTGGCCACGCTCGAGTCATTCAATGTCCTTTATGTAGTGAGGGGCCCAAAACTGAATACAGTAATTGAGGTGCGGCCTCACCAGTGCTGAGTACAGGGGTAAGATCACTTCCCTGTCCCTGCTGGCCATGGTATTTCTGATGCAAGCCAGGATGCCATTGGCCTTCTTGGTCTTGATGATGGTCTTGAGTATTTTGTTTCTATCTGTTTTTCTGGATTGCTGAAAAAATGCTCATGCACAAATGATGGCTGTGCCACAGGATGGCTGGAAGGCACTCTATCCTTACCCTGAAAAAATAAATGAAGGACCCAGGCAACATAATAGATATGGTGTCAGTCATTAGAACTTGCATCACTAAATCCCTCTGATAATTAAAATTCACAATTGAGGCAAAATGCTAAGGATGTATTACAGAAGGCTGTCTCAAAATGTAGTATATAGTTATTACTTTGTGGAGTTGTAATGACTAATAAAATGTATTTCACAGAGTTGTTCTCTTAAGCATATGTCACAATTAATTATGTATACACATATTTTAACATCTCTGCTTCTTGTTTATCAAGGTAATTTTATTGTTTTTGGAGACAATATGAAGAAAATGAGAAACTATTCATTGAAAATAGGACACTTGCCATAATCCAAATGTCAAATTGATAGCTATAAGCAATGAACTTCTAAGAACATTGTCACTCTGCACCTCTCTTGTTAATAAACTGTAGAAGGACACACAATATTCTCAGTAACTCTTCATGTCTCTGGACCACTTTTTTCATTCTTGCTTACTATGAGCAATGTAAGTATATAATTAAGTATGAACTATTCAAGGTCCTTTCTGCATATCAGAAATCCCAAAGTATCATTAATTGGAATGAACAGAGCATCTGGTTGCTTGTGATCTTATACTTTCTGTCTATAGGATATTTAATTAAAATAAATGCCCTCCCTCCCTCTCTCATAGGGGAATTAGTTCATTAAAATTTTCAAAAGTGAGAATCAGTCCTCCAGCAAACATTAACATTTGGGAAGGAGCAGAAGACTGGAGGTGGGTAAAGCAGCCTGTCTATGTTATACATTTGTCCCTTGGTGCTGGATGACACTTCTACTGCTCATTCATCTTAACCTTGAGATAGAACTCTTTAATGTCCTCTTTAAAACTAAGTTGGTTTACAATCCCTTTTTTTTTTAATCTTGCATCATGGTTCTTTTGGATCCTCTAGTTAAGTACACAGACCACCACATGATTCTGCCTAAGTTAAATAGATACTATGTACCTAATAAATAATATTAGTAAACTTGACAATCTTCCACTCTCTTATAGCCATAGCAACTTACTCACTGACTCCCTGAGTATTCTCTGCTTGTCTCCATCATGACATGGACATACTGTCTCACATGGGAAGCCTGCATACATGTAGTCCAGCTGCATGTAATATGAGATCTCTAAATGCTTTCTCATATGCATGGTTTTTACATGGCTAGATGACGGCGGCTTGGACCATAATTCGATCAGATCACTTACTGTTCTTGTGAGCTGTACCTGCATTTTTATGCTGGCTTTTGCTTCTTCAGCTGTCATCCCAGAGTGTCCTTATACTTTTTTTCAGGAACGCCAGGACTCCTGCATATCAGAGAGTTAAGGAACTGAGATATCTTTGTCCCTACAGATTCAACTATCAGCTGAACCTGCATATTTGACCTTGGGGGGAGGATGGGGGAGCAGATGGTCACATCTGCAAGCCTATTTCTCAGATTTCATCTGGTATAGTCCCATTAGCCAAGCATAATAGCCTGCATCCAGCTTGCTGTCATTTGAAACACTGGAAAGTTATACACCTGGCCTGTCACGCCTTCTGCTTCCATCTCACTGAGCCATGTATTAAACAGACACGTACAACACCAGTTTGCGTTTACTGATATCAAATAAACCTGAAAATGATGTTCAGATAGAAGAAATCTAATACAACATAAAGTGCAGTAGGGTCAAAGGTTTTGCTCACTTTTGATTGC
Source organism: Strix uralensis (assembly GCF_047716275.1). NCBI lineage: Eukaryota > Metazoa > Chordata > Aves > Strigiformes > Strigidae > Strix > Strix uralensis. The sequence goes on along the minus strand of NC_133972.1, from coordinate 99,249,695 downwards.
ACTGATATGAACATGACAGGAACTCTGTCATTTTCCCTCAGATTTGATACAATAAGTAAAGCACAGCATAGTTACACATTTTTATTTTCCCCAAGGTTTCCTTGAAATATTGAGTGTTAGGAGTTGCTGGTAGCCTCATAGAGGCAAGGCTGCCAAAACCCAGTGCCCCAAGGTCCATCCAGCAGTAGAACTGAGCAGGTATTCCAAATAGGCTCTTATACACAAACACACATAAACAGCACAGGTGAGCATGGCCAACATGATCAACACAGAAACTCTCAGTACTTGGGCTAATATGAACAGCACCAACAGCATCATCCTGGTCACTCCTCTGACTGATCATGATGAAGATCCACTAGTGGGAAATATATGCATGTATATAATGCAGATACCTCTCCTAACTGACCTTAGACACTCAGTCTACTGAGTAGCTGACCCTTGGATGCTTTGGCCTTCAGCTGCTTTACACAGGGACACACACATATAAAGAGGTCTCAGGCTTGGACCTCCTGGCCCATGCAACAGCTAACCCACAGCCCCTCTGGTCTGTACAGCATCCATTCCAGATTAATCGTCACTCCAACACCTGGCTTACAAGCTACTCACTGGCTAGTTCTGCCTGATATTCACTAGTGACCACACACTAACAGGTAGCCACATGATATAGGTACATGCCAGTCTCTCTAGTTTCTGGCACCACATGCATGTGGCCCCAATAACCCATGGTCACCTCTCTTGTTGAGGGTACTCAGTCCAGCACTGGCACCACAGACATATTACAGGTATCTATGGCTATGGTGTAATCCCAGTTTCTGGCACTCAGACCCCTGTACATACGTGTGCACACAGGGTAGAGATTCCCTCACCCAGCGGAAAGTTAGAAATGGAATTTAACAGTAAGGCAGGACAGACAGCACTGATCAAGTGCAGGGCATGGCCAGGGAGTTGCACCAACAATTAACCAGCTCCTTTTATCACTTTACCTCTCTATTTTCAAACCCTTCTTGGCCCCACAAAACCATCTTCATGCCTCTCTCCCTCCCCTTCCCCACTTTTAATTCCTCCTCTAAACATCCCATAATGTCCTGTATAATTCCAACATGTATCCTATAGTAAATCCTATACCCCCAGGCTGTGACATCCCCACCACCACCACCCCCCCCCCCCCAATCTGAAAGGTGCTGCAAAGAGCCACTCCCATTGACCCACAGTGATGGGTGTCATTCCCAAAAAGGGGCTGATGGCTCCCCTAGGGCAGCCCTGGGACCCTTTGGCTGGGTTTCCCCACTTGCGTTGTGCCTTGGTGCTCTTCTTTGTGCATGGAGACAAGTCTTTAATCATATAACCTAAAAATATACTGGACCAGTGTCACACAAAAAATACACTGTGTTGCAAGCAAGTGTAATAAACATTACTGTCACAGCTTAGTTATTCTCACTGATCATAAGTTCATACATGAATATAAAAGGACATAATTTTTTTTTTTTTTTTCCTGATAGACCTGCTGCTACTACTTCTAGCAGTACAAATAGGGATTTCCTGTGATCTAGTTTGTATTTGGACTCAGGTTAAATCCACACTGAGTGACTCATATTGCAAAATCCATTTTTGCCCCCTTTATATTTTGTTCACCTATAGTTATGACTTTTGTGTGAAAAAGTGTTTCCTTTTATTTGTTTTAAGCTTGCTATGTAGTCATATCACTGGGTGTCTATTAGCTTTTTTTTACCATAAGCATATAATGATTTAAAATTTTTCTCCCTGAGCATGTTCACAACTTTCTACAACATAATGATGAACAGCAACTCAACAAATGTTCCATTCTAAAGCCTCAAGTCATAAGGTAGGTCCTCTTCCACCCCAGAAGTCCTTAGAAATGCCATCAGCAGCTACAGAAGACACAGCCAGAACACAGAGGAAGTCATGGTGACCATCGTCATCTTTTTTTTGTTCCCACCAGACCACACTCTATAGCAATTTTCTGGGATTTGGGAATCTTATGTTCTATCAGAGGAAACTTGAAAACCCACCAGCCTGTCCACAAAACTGTTTGGAGACATCTCTACCCATATTTCATTTTGAAAATGTTTCACATGGTATAGAAATTTTTATCCTGACTAATTTGTATCATTCAGTCATTTTTTTCTCTTTTCCAATATGATGTTTTTTTCCCATGCTTTCCACATACTGTATCTATCTAAGTACCTGACTTGGATTCTAACCTCCAGAAAGCAATAGCACCTTAAAAGTTAAGCTAATCTTAGCTCTGCATTGCTACATTATCTGCCCTTTATGAACTGACTCTTTACTTAAGTTATGAAGAGAGAATAAGGAAGATAATTATGAAGTCATGAATGACCACTGATGTAAAAGAGCTGATGTAAAAGTCAGAACAGCTGGAACTTTTTTTGAGTAGTGATAACCAGTTATAATAGAAAAAACATCACCCAAAACTTAATGCACATATTTTCTAAGATTTCAGCAGTTCAGTAAAATTTATCTGTTACACTTCTCTGACTTTCTGTGCTGTGTTGCAGCACCAGTTAGGAACAGCGTTATGAAGAGAGAATCAAAACCAATTTTAACAGTTTTTTAAACCTGAATAGAGCCTTAGTGAAAGGTGAATCATTATATATTTGCAGTTCTTTTTTACTGCACATGATTGTATACAAATGTATATACATGCATAGGTACTCATGCTTGAATATATACATACATATTTAAACGTGTATATATTTTTAAAATACATACTTACATATAAATATACACATCTAAACACAAATATTTTGGTGACAAGTATAACTATTTGGAATTTTCCAATCAGTAAACTGAGCATGCTGGCTTTTGGAAACTGTAGGTTTCTACATAATGATCAAGAATCTATCAAGAATACACATGCAGATGGCGACCATAACTTTGTCTTCCCCATGTCTGTCATGAAGCTCTGAGAATTACTTCAGTAATACTTTAGGGAAGTTTCATGTTGTAGACACACAAGGAAAATTTTACTAAAGCTTAGACTTATGGTGTAAAAAAGGATAAGAAAGGACTGCAAGAGATAGCTGTTGTTACAAAATATCCCCAGAACAACAACATTGGAGAGCAATAAGCAGAGCTTTTTCTGGTCTGTCAATCATTTTGTGTTTACTGTGTATACAGGTGTTCCATCAAAGTAAAACCACACTGAAGACTGAATTCCGGCTAATATTCAACTTAAATATTTGAATGTAGTTCATAGAAAGAAAAAAAAAAATAGGAAAAACAAGATGATCAGATTAAACTTCATGCATGTTTGACCTTTTCAGGCAAATTCAAATCCCCATTTAGAACTGACCCTCTCTCTCTGTCTCTCTGTGATACACAGATGAATACTTGTTTATATTTTTAATGATGATTGTTGCCACAAATCTTGAAAACTCAGTCTTACTAATCATTATTATTTCTAAATGCTTGTAACATGCTGAATGATAATTGTTCTGGAGAAACTTTTTTCAGTAGAAGAGTGGAACAGAGAAAATTTTCTTCTTTATAGCCATGTGAATAGTCTTACTGGGTGACAAGGGTTGCATCTAGATGAAGTGCCCTAGCATCTCTTGTCACGCCCAAGAGTGCCAACCTCCTGACCTTTCACACCAGGAGCGTCCTTAGAGCAACCCATCACTCCCTTACAGCCTATTGACAAAGGTAGAAAGGCTGAAGGAGCACATCAACATCTCCCTGAGTCTCCCTAAGGTGCTGGGTTGCAACATGGTCCCATGTACATTCTCAGCCCCACAAATGTAAGTGTCTCAAACTTTGCTCACTATGCTGTAATTAGTATAGACCATAAAAATGTCTAGAATCCTAGACATTTACCTTCATGGCAAGCCAGATAGTCTAAATTAGATATTAAAGAAAGCAATTTGTGAAGTTTTCCTTTCTGAAGAATGTCTTTGAGAACTAGTTTCTTTCTAGAACTAAAGTATTCAGGAGGTAAACTACCAGCGATCCTACAGCCACAACTTTGCTTTAAAGACTCTCAGTTAAGAGTCATGGTGACATTACATATCTTGAGTGTAATATTAATTTCCTCCTGTCACTGATCAAATCATTGTCCCACTAAATATGTATGCTTCAACTAAATATGTAAATCTTGTAGTTATGGGGGTTTGGGTTGGGGTTTTTATTACATTTTGATTCTACTAATTATACGCTACAGGGTGAGAATATTCCTGACATGAATAACAGTTGAAGACATGACACAGAATAATAAATTCACCTGAAGAGTAGACTTCTTGCTTGTTAAGCAAAAAAAATATTACATAGATCCATATCTGCACATTTTATTGAATATAGAAAAGGTCTTTTCCTTCCCAAGGACCAAACATGATGTTGGCAGGTCATTCCTTAATCACATTGATTTTTGCTAGCCATCTTCCCCCCAAGGCAAGTTCAGAACTGCAATATGGCTATCATCTCCATTCCAATGTTTCCATAGTATAAAACACTTCCAGAGCCACTTTTTTGCCCACGTTATGTGTTCTCCTAATGTTTTATCTATAATTGCACCTCCTCTCCTGCTTTCATCTCACAGGTCAGGGACCTTAAGCCACATATGACAAATATCCCCACACCAGACTGTCTATTATGCTTCATAGATTTAATATTCTATATCCATCTCTATATGAATATATGTTTTTCTATATTTTGTAATCAAATGGCTACCTGAGTGATGTGAGAAGAAGTCTAAAACTACTTTTAATTTGAACAGAACAACAAGATTAATTGTTCAGAGTCACTATGGACACTCAATATTTATTGTCTGCCATGTATAAAGCTATATTATGTGTCTAAGGAATTACAATACCTTCTGTAGCACTCTAAGACTCAAAGAATTCATTTGTTGGTTTACTTGTGTCCATGATAAAATAAATGCAGAAGTCATGTTCATCTGTCTCACAGGACAACAGAATATGCAGCTTGATATTTTTTTTATTTCATTTACATTTCCATTTTTCATTACAAATGGATACAAACCAAACACCGCACCTGAATATTCTATGTTGTATTTATAATGTTTCAAATTAAAAGCCCAGACTACATTCCATAAACACAGACAAACTTCAGAAATAGCCCTGTCTTTCATATCCTCTTATATCTCACTCTAGTCCTCCTAGTTGTGTTATTTTCCTAACCTATTATTACATGGTCCTGAGCAGTTGCTATCAGTAACCAATCAGACTCACCTCATGCGTTAGAAACAGCTTCAATAGTTCTCCTAAAGTACATTAATAAATATGAAAAAGAAGTTGAATTCAGACAAAATGTTGAGCAAAATAATGTGCTTGGCTTAATAACTACATGAAATCTTTATGGTTAGATTATGAATTCATAAAGACAATGCACAGAGATACAAGGGGTTATTATAAGACCTTCTTTAATACCATTTTGCTCTCATTCCTTACACCATACACCTAGTCATGTCAATACACAACTAGGGGATGCCTCATTAGAGAAAACAGTCACAGAAGGATTCTTTCCATAGGAGGACATGGAAGATCGATATAGTCCACCCACAATACGCTTTTCAGTTACCAAAATCCTAAGTGATAACATCATCCTTACAGTTTCCATGTTAAGTGTTTTGGTGCATTTATAGTTCTGAAAAAAATGACTTTAAAATAGTAGTGTGAGCTTTATACTATAAAGAATATTTTGAACACTCCAAAAGGTCTTCTCCCTTCTTAATTATATACAGCCCATAAAATTGATTGAACAGATACAGTTACATCTTTTCAATCTGTGTTTTCAAAGACGCAGAACTTCTGTGAACAAGCCTGTGGGTGAATGTGATGCTAAGAAACAGAAGAATAAGCATGAGAAAGAAGCTACCTTTTCGAAATACAAATCAAATTACCAAATACTACATAGATACAAGGGAGTATCTGAAACCCTATGTACCCTAAATAGTGTTATTACTTTAGAAAAAAAACTGGAGTCCTGAGCTTGAATTCTGGAACTGTCCTGAAAGCTTTGAATTTAAAAGTGTGACATAAGGACTATTAATTGTCTCGATTATTAACCTTTCAGAGATAAGTGAAGAATGTGGTTCCATTTTCCATTTGTATTTCCATTCAAACAAAAGGGTTAAAACCTGTTATTTTAAAACAATATGCAGAGATTTCCTGGGACACCAAACCAAGGGAAGTGATTCTAGGCCACATGTCCTCTCAGACAACAATGAAGGACAATACTTTATGTTACAGGACACTCTGCCCTCAGCATCACCTACAGCAGGTACTTGTAAATTAATATTATGATCAATTAAGGAAAACGAATACAAATGATATGACATATGGCTCTGGCAGCCGTCTGGTTAGAATGCATGACTGGTCACAGAGCAACACAATGTTAGCTAGAGAGTTAATTCAAGTTAGGAATATTCTTGTAACTCTACTAGTTTATCAGTTCAAGGTCTCACAGCTTGTACAAGATTTATCAGACAAACAAGAGCAATTACCAAATTATCAAGAAAGAGTAAATTCAGATGTTCATACTATGATAGATCTGTTGTAACAGTAGGATCCCCTCTTGGTAGAAACAAGTAGTATAGCAAGTGTTTCTTTGGTTGCAGGCACAGTAACTGATTTAGTGCCATAGTCAATTTGCTACTACCTCCTAGGTAATTTGCTACTACCCTCCTTTGGGTAATCCGAGCACCAAGTATCACCAGAAAATCAACTAGCACTGTCTTTTTTCAAACGAAGACTTCTTCCCTTTATAGCAGAGGAAAAAAGAGGAAAAAGGGAATTGCCTTTGGCCCATCACTGGGGTAAAAGCACAGGCTCTGTTATCATAATCACCTGGGAAACGTTATCAAAATAATCTCTGTAGAATTATAATCTCTGCCCTGGAAAGCCTTTATTCTTTTTCTCTCTGACAGACATTTACCATCAAATTTTCTCTTGTTCTTTATTGCATTCCACAGTTAACTGTATGATGCCATATTCCTTAGTTACAGTATTAGCAAGCAGGTGGTTGATGCTGTTGCAAGTATAATCAGTATTAAACCACTTAGTTAACTTGTTGGGTGAACAGCTATGGTCTTAACTATGGAAAGTCCATAGTACTTCAGAGAATTACTTCATATATCCCTGTCCTTATTACAAATTTAAATGCCTTTCTTGTCTACTACAGACTTCATTGATAGTGTCTTAGGGTATTGGTATGTTTTGGAAGGTATAACTTTTGTTACAGAGGAACTTAAAACCAGCTTCATTACACCAGATGAAAGACCTATCAAACATAGTATCCATTCTTTGATGATAGTAAATAGAAGAAACTTGCAGAAGACATTAGGAACCAAGCAGGTAGGTAGCAATACGTGTCCTCAACACCATCTTGGGTTACACCCATCTGCAGTTCAAATATTTCTTAAATCACAGGTCATGTTCTTGTAATTATAGATCTGTCATGGATTTTCTTCATCAAACTTGTTCAACTGCTTTCTGAAGTCTTGAAAACATGTAGCACCCACAATGTCCTGCAGGAAGGAGTTCCTTGCCTTACCTATATATAGAGAGAATAACTTTTATTTTATTTGTTTTGAATTTATCTCCTGCTAGTTTTCATTTTAGGTTCATATCTTTATTGCACTTAAATAAGCGAGACACTGTCATGTTCACGTGAGTCCATTAAACATAATCTTTTTGACTGCACCCATGGTGTGTCTGAAAAATATGTGTTTGTTTGTAACATGGCTTGGACTCAGAAATACCCATTTAAGTACAAAGCACTGCAAGAAGTATGTACATCATTTGACAGTAAATCAATATTAAATCTTGGTATCTTTGATACTATTAGAGATCTATCTCTTTTTTTCCCCATTTCATACTTCACCTATCAAGTCTTCTGTTTTCTCCCCTATTAATTTCACAGAATCACAGAATCATCTAAGTTGGAAAGGACCTTGAAGATCATCTAGTCCAACTGTTAACCTAGCACTGGCAGTTCCCAACTACACCATATCCCTAAGTGAATTTGACTTCATTAAAACCATCTGATGGATTTGCTGTCCTTTCTTCTGATGATAGTGCCATCTTCTGATGCCAACATTGCTTTTGCTAAAGGGATTAATATACATGAGACCCTGTTGTTAGTCATTGCACTGTGAAACTGCTGAAACTGCTATCCATCACTGATATTTGTCTGAAATATTCTACATGAAACTTGCTTTGGATATACCCATGCCTCTGTTATGCTTCAGAGGCAGTCAAATGACACACAGCCTCTTCTAACTGCATTACATATTAATTCCTGATTAACTGTGGACAGTACTGTCTCTTTGCCTCAGAAATTTATTTTAATCAGTGATAACTGTCTCCTGCCATTCCCAGAAACCTGTGAATCATTAGCATATGCCTTTTGTCCAAGGGTCTTCCTTTTATGTTAATAAAGGGAACCCGGAGAAAGATGTATAGTGTTCTTATGCAGCAATGCTTTCCATATTGGGTTTATTAAGCCCTCTTTAGTTCAGGAACTGCCCCTGCTGAACCAGGTTCTGAATTGTCAGCTTTTTGGATGGGGTTTGGGGTTTTTTGCTTCCCCCCCCCCCCCCCCCCTAAAATGTCTATTTTTCTCCCAAAGCCTAGGGCTTCCTTGTAGTCAAAGTAGAAAATTTTCTGGCTCCATGATTCTGAAGCTCATTTTCAGTATTTTGTTCTCTGCTACTGGTTTTCAAGCATGTAAGCTTATGCTTTATGCTAATATTGTCCCATTTGTTAATTCAGTAGTGCTAGTGAGCAATGTATTGAAGCTGAGTAAAACTGTGCAGAGCTGAGAGGAAATCTTGCTTTAAGCTAGTAAACAAAGGAAGAGGTCAGCACAAGAAGTCAAGGGCTTATTTCTAACCTAAAGTCAGTCTGGTGCACTCTTGGGACCTAATTTGCTTGTGCAGTCAGCTTGTCACGAATTCTTACTGTAAATAGAGCTCTGTCAAAGTAGACTACATCCAGCATTAAGATCCAAGGTAGTACCTAGAACAAGTGTGAATGTGAGGTAGTATCTGCTCCAAAAGCTAGTCCTTTGCTGCCTCCACTCCTCAGTTTCTTAGAAATAGAAGCTCAGGGTGTAGGAGAAGTCTTCACACAGACAGGCCTTCTTATTTCCCTGCAAATATACCATGGGCCTCTTAAAGTAGTGAATAAATGACTAGCACATATACTGTACATCTCCTGAGGGGCAGGAGCATGCAGTCACTGAGAGAAGGATGGTCAACTGTTTTCTCATAGCAGTCAGGCACTCAGACAAATACAGATCCTATTTTATACTCAAATGAACGCATTCAGAACTTAATCTAACTACACATTGCCAGTAATGTATATCCATTGCCAGTCCTGAGCTTCATTATCTCCAAACACTAATAAAAAAAACTATGTCTCTGAAAGACAGTACTCTTTATGGTATCCCTTCCTTACTGCTGCATCCCATATTGCTTCTTTGCATGACTAGACTCATGAAGGTGGGGAGAGATTGGCCACAGTCCATCTCAGTGTCACTAGAAATTAAACAGTGCAATGGAAGTTAAGGGAAATAGAATATTTTTTTATACTATTAAATACTGACAATGTAGCATACAGGCTTATAATAGAAACAAAAGGAAGTGACACAACATGGAGGATCAGACTTCTTCATGATGGAGCTCTTGCTAGAGCATTATACTAGAAAAAGCATGTTAAGGAAGTGTGTAACATGCAATAGGGATACATGCAATCGGGATACATGCAATCATTTCCATGTGATAGAAAACTATTTTATACTTCCAAAGAGTATAGAAAGACAACCAGTCCAAGCTGAATAAAGTGTCTCCCACGAATTTCGAAAGAACTTAACACATATATAAATACTTTTCCAATCTGGAATTTAAGTGTTACTTTTCATAACATTAATTTCTAAAAATGGATTGCAAGAACTTTTACCCTGAAAACTCGGCACACATTTGCTTTAAATATTTGTTGTTCTTCATTTCCATGTGAGTTACCATGAACATCAGTGAAACTAAGTTAATAAAGATAAATCAATAATTTTACAAAGAATTACCAGAGCTAACAACAAAATGTACCAACTAAAACACAATGCCATAGCACTTATATGTGTAAAAGGAAAGGATACTGGGAGAGGTGAAATAAACCTGCAACAAGCTCGTGAAGACTATAGTCAGATTATTTGCACTAATTCTTTCAACATGTCATTATTTGAAATTGTACACAATCCAAATCAACTTCTTCAGTTCTTCCTTCTGCCAACAAGAACGTTCTAACAAAAGAAGTCTTAGTTTTCCTTTTGTCTAAGCACGTATAATTCATTTCTAAAATGGAAAAGGGAATGGTGGAAAATTACAAGCCCATAAGACAACTGGGGCTAAAATTGTTATGCATTTGTTTTTTTCCTTTTTTTTTTCCATATGACAGGCTAAAGTGTATCTGTGCCTCCAAATACTCCAGTTTAAGGGTTTGGTTGTCACTGATGTGGAAATGCGTCTCTTCTACTTGATCAGAGGGGGAAAAATAAATTCATCAAATTCTGTTAATTACTACTCAGATATTCTTAAAAACTATATGAAAAGAAAAGTAAAGGTTCCATATGTATATAGAAAGTTTGTAGCATTTTGTTCTCAAATAGATTGAGGGTTCTCTTGCTTTGGTAGAATTTTCAGGTGAGACACTTGCTTCGCCCATGCAAAATTGTTCTCTTGTTTTTCTCCTCAGACATATATGAGTTCATGGTCAAAACCTGCTTGCTGCATTGATCCATCAGCCTTTAATTTTACTTTTGCAGATGCCCCCAGTAATCCCTTCAAACTGCATGGTTACAAAAATAGGTGTGTTAGTGTTCCCTTTGTTCAGGTCTTTGGATCTTTTCTGCAGTACAAAGATAGACGAGAGCTTTAGCAACATAAATATACTATACAAATATTATCCTTCATTATTTTCTGATGTTATTGTTACATGACATCATTTCCACATGTAGTACTTTGGACAATATCAACTATGAAACATTACAAGCACAGGGCAATGATCTAACAGTTATATAGTGTAAGCTGACTACAATCAGATACACTCTACCCACACACCTTTTTTTTTTTTTCCCCAGAATACCAAAACAAGAGATTTACGCTATTTGTTCACCACAAATTAAATTAAATTAGACTTCGTTAGAAATCTATTGTGCAATTCCTTCACTGTATTTACAGACAGATATGAAACAAGACCTTATAAAAGGCAGTTGAAGTGTCCATATATTTGAAATTTAGAAAAAGATTAAAGGTTGGGCAGGGGGAAGGGTGATGACAGATGATGACAGAATCTTCAGAATAGGTTGAAACAAAACCACAGATCAGAAAACCCTGAAGTGTAGAATCCTGAAGTGTTCTGGATATATATTCAATTTGTATTTTATTCATGTATTTTTTCAAGTTACTGATTATTTTTGGGAAGAATGATATGAATTACCATTACCGAAGTTCTCAACAAGGTCTGTAGCTTCTCATGTAAAACTTAAAAGTAGAAAAGCCAAGTAATATCATTTAAGATGCAGACATTTTTTGAGAACTGAAATGTTAAACATATCAGGAAATCCATGATTTCTTATTCTGTCAACAACTATTTCAATGAGCTTACCTCTGTGTGAAAAATATGTTTTCCTAACTATAGTCTAACTATACAATGTTGAAACATATTTTAATTGGTTTGTTGGGTTTTTTTATTAGTCCATATTTATCTCTTTTTTGGAGGGGAAACCTGACAGTTTTCTGGCACAGTGTTGTTTCAGATGCATGACAGCACAAAAGCACCACAGATGTCAGAATTGTGTCATTATGGAAATGAAATCTGTATATCCAGTAGAAACACCCCTCTTATATTTTTTGCTCAAAACCACTGCCTGCTGTCTGCTCCAGCTCGTCCTGAATAAACTCTTAAATTTCCACTGAGTCTAAGGTAGCTTTATGTCTTCACAAATCAGTTTGCTGAGATTCAGTACATTTACCCTGGGCACATTTATCTTATAACAATGACTTCCTGTTGTGAAGCAGAACTAAAGAGAAGCATTTGTCTGTGTACAGTTAAGGCCTTGAACACAGACTGTCACCATCCTCATAGCCCTTAACTGTTTGTGAGAAAAACCCCTGCTTCACGAACTGTTACTCATCTTTTTATAGTATAATTTAGAAAAAAAATATTGGTGAGCTCTTTCTTAGTTTAATGAACTTACTACATTCTACCACCAGCTGCCAAATAATTTGTAGAGATGCATTATCTTTTTGTGGATGTGCCCTAAGAGAGAGACAAAAGTAGAAAGGCTGTTTGTTAAGTGTATGGCAAAGGAAAACAAACATTGTCTTCTGAAAAGCAATTAAAATAGATCATCTCTCTTGGGTATGGATTAATTAGCAGAGAAGTACAAGTAGCATTTTTATTTAATCTCATAAAAAAAGAAAAAATACAATACCCTCAGTACAATACCATTCAATTGAATGCTTAATCACATAAGTTCAGCATAGTCCAATGTAAAGGTTGGTTTTACCTTCAGCATTCAGATTCACCTCCAGGCTTGCCCTTCAAACACCCTCAAACACTTCTATACCCACAGTTTTGATTTAGACCCCTCTCCATTTCAGCATCTTAACTCAAAACTGAGATGCTTCTCTTCTCATTCAAGGACCTGTATTTCTCCCACTGATTCAGTCTTGGCATGTGGATGGAGCTCCATAATCATTTCTCTGCCTAAATTCCTCTGTAGATTAATTTTGTGTTTGTTCTTAGACAGCATATATACATGCCAGAGTGAAAAAAAAAATCAAAATTTCGGGGAAAAAAATGGCGACAATGTACTTTGTAGAACAGTCTGGTAACTAGAGCACTCACTGACAATAGAGGAGCTCTGAGATTCTTTTCCTGGGTTTAAGGATTATTTCAGATAAAGCAGGCCAATGCTTTTGTCCCTGAAAGTCTCTCCCTTTCCAAAAGGACTGCCAAAACCCCTAGACTTCTGAATTTGTTCATTCTGAAGCAATAAAGTTTTAATTTGTTCCTTATAAAGACCTAGCTTCTGGATAACACAACTGCTAGGTGGCAGATACTTGGACATCATACCCTACCAGGTAGGGGTTTGGCTGTCCCACTATGTCCCAGTGGTGCCTGAACCTGGATTTCTTACATCCTCACATGCAGAGTGTCACATAAAACAAGTACAGAAATTCCCCTGAAGACAAGAATATTTGGAAAGAATAGAGGGGTGTAGAGATGGTATTGATACCTACCCTAACTACCTAGATTCCTTATGACAAATCAACAAAAAGATTGCCTTAGGAATATCTGTTGGCTAGCAACTTGTGCCTCCTGACTTATTTCAAATAAAGCTTTTGCTGGATAGCTCTAAGCATCCTGACTCCTCCAGGTGATTGTTGTGAATCTCAATTTGAATTCCTTAACTTTCTTTCTACTATGTATAGAGAGCTTGCCTTTCAGAGACAAAGGTTTCTCAGAGGCTAAATTGCAACACAAGTGGCTGAAATTACTATTAAACTTGTGTTATAAATACCATGGAAAAAATACTATACATCAATTATAAAAAAAATTTACTAATATAAGTAACAGCATGGTATAAATTACTCCTCTGAGATATTTACATCTCATCTATCCCATTCCTTCTTCTTCCCTTGTGACTCTTTCTCACATTCTCAAACAACCAAGAAAGAAAATCTATCAGTCACATTTCACTTGAGGTAAACCTTATCTTAAATCTGAAAAACTGCACTCTGGTGGATATTCCACATGTTCAAAAAAAAAGACAGATAAATTATTCAATGCAATTGTTGGCTTCTTTCTCTCTAATTATATCATTCAGAAATGCTCTCACCCAGTCATCTGGTGCATTTCTTCAAGTTTAAACTCCTGCAGCCTGATAGAAGTGACATATTGTATGATAGAATGATGCTGAGGTTAAATATCTCTTCAGGATCACTTCATAAATTAAATTTATATATATATTCTATGTTTCTTTCCTCCCCAGGGATCCTGAAGTTGATGTGAAAGACAAATAAACCTGAGCTGGGTTTGTGTGTGGCAGAGTTTTGGAAGTGGGGAAGGGGGTATGGAAGTGCCTCCGGTGAGAACCTTCTCGAAGCTCCCCTGGCTCCAAGTCAGACCTGCCTGTGGATGAGGCTGAGCGAATTAGCGACGGTGGTTCTGCCTCTGTGATTACATATTTAAGAAGGGAAACCTGAGAGAAGGTGTTCTGAGGGAGATACCTAGGCAAACACAAAGGTCAGTTGAAGAAAGGAGGAGGAGGCAGAGATGCACCAGTGCAGAGACTCCCCAGTTGCCTGTGGTGAGAGGGTAGTCTGTGCCCCTGCAGCCCATGGAGGTCCACGGTGGAGCAGATGCCCACCTGCAGCCCATGGAGGACCCCATGCTGAAGCAGGTGGCTGCACCCAAAGAAGGCCAGGACTCTGAGGGAAGACCACACTGGAGCAGTCTGTTGTTGGGACAACTGCAGTCAATGGCCGGGACCCATGCTGGAGCAGTTCTTCAAGAGCTGCAGTCCGTAGGAAGGACTCATATAGGAGGAAGTTCATGGAGGACTGTCTCCTGTGAGAAAGACCTCACGCTGGAGAAGGGGAAGAGTTTGAGGAGTCCTCCCCCTGAGGAGGGGGAAGTGACAGAGCCAACATGTGATGAACTGAATGCAAGCCCCATCCCCTGCTCCCCTGCACTGCTGGAGGGGAGAAGCTAGAGAAATTGGGAGCAAAGCTGATTCCAGGAAGAAAGGAAATGTGGGAGGGAGTTGTTTTTAAGATGTGGTTGTATTTCTCACTGTCCTATTCTGATTGATTGGTAAATTGTTGGTGGTGGTGTTCAAATTAAATTGATGTTCTGTCTTCCTAAGTCAAGTCTGTCTTTTGCCCATGACCGCAACTGGTAAGTCATTCCTCCTTGTCCTTATCTCGATCTTGGAGCATTTTATTTTATTTTCTCCTCCCCATCCCACTGGGGGAAAGAATGAGTAAGCAGCTGCATGGTGCTCAGTTGCCTTCTGGGCTTAAACCACGACAAAACCCAAACCTAAAGTAAACAGTTAAAAAATCCATAGGTATGGATTGTACTGAATCTCATTATATACTTTGCATTAATATAAAAGAAACACAAATGCACATGGAAGTTTGCTAGCTTCTGTAGGTATGTCGGTGATAAAAGGAAGACTAGAGAAAATGTAGGCCCTCTGCAGAAGGAAACAAGAGACCTGGTTACATGCGATATGGAGAAGACTGAGGTACTCAACAACTCTTTTGTCACAATCTTCACTGACAAGTGCTCCAACCACACCACCCAAGATGCAGAATGCAAAGGTAAGGACTGAGAGAATGAAGAACCACCCACTGTAGAAGGAGAGCAGGTTCAAGACTATCTAAGGAACCTGAAGGTGCATAAATACACAGGATCTGATGAGATGCATTCACAGGTCCTGAGGGAACTGGTGGATGAAGCGGCTAAGCCACCATCCATCCTATTTAAGAAGTCGTGGCAGTCCAGTGAAGTTCCCACTAACTGGAAAAGGGGAAACATAAACCCCATTTTTAAAAAGGGAAAAAAGGAAGACCCAGGGAACTACAGGACAGTCAGTGTTACCTCTGTGCCTGGCAAGATCATGGGGCAGATCCTCCTGGAAAATATGCTAGTGCTCATGGAAAATAAGGAGGTGATTGGTAAGAGCCAACACCCTTAGGTAACAGGCTTAGTGGCTTCACTAAGGACAAATCTTGCCTGACAAACTTGGTGGTCTTCAACAGGTTACAGTGTTGGTGGATAAGGGAAGAGGAACTGACGTCATCTACCTGGACTTGTGCAAAGCATTTAACACTGTCTTACATGACATCCTTGTCTCTAAATTGGAGAGACAGGGATATGATGGGTGGACCCTTTGGTGGATAAGGAATTGGCTGGACGGTCACACTCAACAAGTTGCGGTCAACAGCTCAATGTCCAAGTGGAAAGCGGTGACAAGTGGCATTCTGCATGGGTCAGTGTTGAGAGCAGTGCTGTTTAACATCTTTGTTGGAGACATGGGCAGTGGGATTGAGTACACCCTCAGCATGTTTGCCAAGGACACCAAGCTAT
Organism: Strix uralensis; assembly: GCF_047716275.1. Taxonomy (NCBI): domain Eukaryota; kingdom Metazoa; phylum Chordata; class Aves; order Strigiformes; family Strigidae; genus Strix; species Strix uralensis. Next base: position 99,233,541 of record NC_133972.1, on the reverse strand, counting down.
GTGGTGGGGTCGACATGCTGGAGGGAAGGGATGTCATCCAGAGGGACCTTGACAGGCTTGAGAGGTGGGCCATGTGAACCTCATGAAGTTCAACAAGGCCAAGTGCAAGGTCCTGCACAGGGGTCGAGGCAATCCCAAGCACAAATACAGGCTGGGCGATAGGTGGATTGAGAGCAGCCCTAGCAAGAAGAACTTGGGGGTATTAATGGATAGAAAACTGACTATGAGGGAGCAATGTGCGCTCGCAGCCCAGAAAGCCAACTGTATCCTGAGCTGCATTAAAAGAAGCCTGACCAGAAGATCAAGGGAGGTGATTCTCCTCCTCTACTCCACTCTGGTGAGATCCCACCTGGAGTACTGTGTTCATCTTTAGGGTCCCCAACATAAGAAGGACATAGACCTGCTCGAGCAGGTCCAAAGGAGGGCCATGAAGATGACCAGGGGTCTGGAGCACCTCCCTTATGAGGACAGGCCAGGTGAGTTGAGGTTGTTCAGCCTGAAGAAGAGAGGGCTCCAGGAAGACATTATAGTGGCCTCTCAGTACTTAAAGGGGGCCTACAGGAAAGATGGGGAGGGACTCTTTGTCAGGGATTTTATGCTAGGACAAGGGGTAATGGTATTAAGCTGAAAGAGAGTAGATTTAGATTAGATATAATTAAGAAATTCTTTCCTGTGAAGGTGGTGAGACACTGGAACAGGTTGCCCAGGGAAGTTGTGGATGCTGCCTCCCTGGAAGTGTTCAAGGCCAGGTTGGACGGGGCTTTGAGCAACCTGGTCTACTGGAAGGTATCCCTTCCCAGTGCAGTGGGCTTTGGAACCAGATGATATTTCAGGTGCATTCCAACCTAAATCATTCTATGATTCTATGCTTCTGACAGATGTCCTCATTTACAGTGTGCCCAGCATGAAACAGCAAGATATAATTAGTACTAGTAGTTTTGTAAAGATTGAGAGTTCTCATATGGTTGTATTCAGCTTGCATTTGGAAGGAGTATTGGATGTGTTGAATTTTTTTTGAGTGAAATTCAAAAAACCTGGTAGTTTAAATAAATACAATAAGTTAGAAAGCAGAACGGATGTGAATGTGAAACAATCACTACATCTGACAGCTCAGAAAAAATGAAATGAGGCTTGCAGAAGATTCCTCTCCAGCGAAGTACTTGGAAGAATTAAGTTTTGCAGAAGGAAATTGAGGATTATATTTCCATTCATGGTCCCTCCACCTTAGATGAATGTGAGAAAGTCTTTTTGGTTCATAATGCATATTGGAAGAAGTTGGTGCTCAATATTCTAAATTCAGGTGCAGCGAAGACAATCTTCTTCAATGGAAATACCAACAGGCAACACAGACCATGAATATTGATAGCAAAAACCTGAACTTGTTGGAATCATATATAGTTTTGCCACAAGGAAGATAACCCAATGTTTAGAATGAGTAGGTTAAGCAAACCTATAATTGGATCTCTGATATTTGTAGTAAAATGCCCAAATAAACTTTTGTTCCCTGATTTATATCACTTCAGCAGCATGTGCTCACTCCCTCTATCTAGACTTACCTTATGAAAAGTTGTTAATAGTGATGAGTACCTCAGCTTCTAGATATTCAGGTATTAAAAAACACTTGAAGTACTAAAAAACTAGACTTCTTGAAGATATCAAATATGACTACCATAACCAGTATTATCAGCCATCAACCATTACTCTTCAAAAATAGGGTATTAATAAATACCTTCTGCCATGTCTAAACTGGCCCAGAGCAATTCAAGCATTTTTTAATTCACAAAAATAAAAAATATATATACATTCTCATTAAGATCAAACCCAAAATGTCTAGCATAGAAATAGTACTCAAAGTTTTGAGTGATGCAAAAGAATATTGATCTGTGGACTTCAACAGTTACACTTGATTACACAGGGAATCCGATATCAAATTATCTCTCCCAATAGTTTGGCATCTCGTAGTCCTTCCAATTTTAATAGAAAATATCAAAACTAATTAAACCTAAAGCATCTGCTCATGTCACTGCATTTTATTACATGTCCTTTTCACATGATTAATAATATTTGGAAGCTGTTGACAGAAAAAAAGTCATTCTTTTTTAAGTGTTCTAAAAGATTTTATTTTTTAATGATTAGATTATTCTTCTGTTCCTGATTTTTGTCTTCAAATACATAATTAGTATGATATAGCAGTCCACTTTTATTCCTTCTGGTTCATCACTTCTTATGGAAAATATAGGTCCTGAAAATATACCTAAAACTTTAACAAAGTTTTGAGTTTACGTCTAATTTGTTTATTTTTATAATGCTGGCTGGCCTATCCCAGCATGGAAAGAGCCATTTCAATTTCACTCACAATTATTTATATATTTTCATCAGAACTGGATTCAGTAAGGTTAAATTTGTTCTTCCCTGTTCAAAAATCACTTTGTATAACGAAAAAGAATGGACTGTTTTGCTTTCAGATGCATAGTGCCTTAAGATAGTGTATACAGACTCTTAAAAAGCTGCTGAAAATATCGTATTTATGAAAAAAAAAAAGTGCAGCATTAATAATCAACTGTACCTAAATAACCTTGATGTGATGCTTAAATCTCATAATTTTGCTTTAGTAGGCAGCTATAGTACTTTTGTTTTCCCACTGCTGTAATAATGTGTATATTACTTACAAAGACTTTTGCTTTTCAGGGAAATATCACCTACCCATGTATGAAAAGTATTGCATTACAGTGAAGACTTTAAAAATCTAATTAGAAAGTTAAAGCTAGATTAGAGCAACTCTATTACTTTGTATTTCTTTTAATGAACTGTTTTTTCTCCTCAGATTCCATTTTCAGGGAGCCCAAATATAATGAGGGTGGCAAGAAGGCTTATTATTCTCAACATCTCAGTAATTAATTATCATAACTTTGTTAGTGATGATTTAGAATCCATCTCATTATTTTGAATCAGTAATGTAATTAGTGTCAATGTGATTTCTGTCAAGTTAACCCTGGGTTAGAAAAATCTTAAAAGTTTCATTTTTTTGTAGTTTAATATTCTGTTCCTTGCATTTATTTACACATTTATTTTCTTTTTTATTTGCTTGATTTGGCCTCCACAAAAATCAAACACAAAACCCATTTAGATATCTGATCTTACTAATATGGAAATATCCCTGTGACACCAATAACTTCATTAAAGACCCATTGAAAGCCTTTGTAAACAACCTTTTTTAACCATAACATTTTTAAATTAAAAAATTCAAAGTACATCATATTTATTTTTTTGTCTTAAGCCAATAACAGATGCTATTTCACAATGATATTATCATGACAAATAAAAAAGGAGGCTGATTCCCCCACTTGGTTTCCAATCTGGGTGTTTAAAAACAGGTAAATCCTACACTAGCCAAATTAAAAATCATTAAATCGGTTCTCTGAATTTATACAGTACTACATCATTATTTTTCTGCCTTCATGAAAACTCCTACTTGGACAAAAGTCTGAGTAGAATTCTTGGTATGATATAGTGCCCTTACTGCACACATTAATTCCTGTTAGTGTCAGATCTCCTGTGAAATCAGCCCAGCACTGCTCATGGAGCACCATTTTCCTTCCTGCACTAGCCCAGGGAATGAAGGGAAAAAATCCCCCTGTTGATCATATGGGAGCATTATATTTTACTAATTCAGAGACAACTGGGCTACAGTATAGATTTCTCTTTGCACATGTAATCTGTGTCTATATCGGTGAGATTCACAGTGCTGAGGAACTGATAAAAGGGCACTTGGTATGAATTTTGGCTTGCCTAACTGGCATGGTGCCAAACAACTTCCATGCAAGGTGCAGGAGTTAGCCCTGGCCATAGACTTTCTCAGTGGTCGGTTTGGGTGAGATTAATAATATGGATGGTGCTGTTGTGTGGCAGGTGGACTCAGTGTCAGAAAACAGGCACCTCAGTTAAAGCACAACTAAGCTTAAGAAGAAGTCTTAACTTCTTTTCCTCATTAATTTAATCTCAGATCCATCAGAACACTTAGACAGCAAAGAACTTCTTGTTGTCTGTCCTGCTTTAATTTTAATAGCCTGCATTATTATCCTCTTATTTGTTCTCCTCCAAAGCAAACCAAGCTTTCAAATGTTGGTTATTACACATTGCTATAAAGTAAATTACAAAACATCAGTATAATTTCTTCTTGATGTGATATGAATAGCAATGACTGAAAGACATCTTGGTTATATGAGAGTGTTTGCCTGGCATAAATGAATAAGGTTATCCCTTTGTAACCTAATCAGTCTGACTTTGTTCTCCCATCAAATCAATGGAGGAGAAATCCTTCAGTCTGTGGAACTGCAGAGGTAAAACATTCTTTCATTTCATCACAACTCAGTGCAGTTACGGCCATTATGTTCACAAGGTAAAACTGCTAAAAAAATGCTTTCTTATTCAATGGAGTTGAGGAGGGTTGAACATTGTGTTGTTTTCTTTGGTTTTTTTTTTAATAGCCACATGTTTAGTTGGTAAAAAAAATAATAGGCTTTGGTTTTCTTCTGTATTTATTAGTTGTTTTTTTCAGTGGTTAATGGAACAACAATCTTTTAAATATATACACTATCTGGACATTTATTCCTAATACAGATAGTGAGGGAAAAATTAGTTGTGTAATGGGTCAACACAGAGTTGTAAGACATGTCTTTATGTTCTTTTTCTACTTTACAGAAAACCCTTTTTCAAAGCATTATTGTAAGCATTATGTATTGTAACCAATGTGACCTTGTACAGTTATAGTTGCGACGAGAAGGGAACTAGAAGACATGAACAGGAAGGAAGTTTGAGACCAACTGTTGAGCATGAGATGAAGATGTCCTTTGGTCTGATCAAATATGTGTTCATTATTAAGTTTTGCTTTAACTTTTGTATTGATATAAAGACCATAAGCTCCCCATCTCTTGTAGAGGTGAATGTCAGATACCTATCTTCACATTTCTGCACTAGCTTCTATTATTTACAATAAGAATTGAGACTTCATTTGTTTTTCTCCCTAAAGCAACACTGATTTCCTACAGCTAAGTTCTTCATGGTTTATTACACTTCAAAATTTGGTTAATGTAATACTCAGAAACAGCAATCTGGCATCTTTACTATCTCTAAAATAAAAGTATATAGTCCATAGCAAAAAAATAAAACCCAATAAACAAATTATATGTGGACACAAACAGAGAGAGAATTATTGGCTGAGAACATGGACAAAGGACAGGATGAACTCAGAAAAAGCCCTTCAACAATCTGAAAAGGGATGGCAAAAAAAAGACAATTCCTTCAATCAAAGCAAATTGCCCCAACCCAGTCCACTTTATCTCATTTTTACTGTGAGATTTCGTCCCTAAGGTTTTTCAGAATTTAAAATAATACAGGGTTTAACCTTAACAACAAGGAAGTTACTACTCTGTTCTGGAACCATAAAATAATCCTCTAACTACTTTTGTCTAAAGATCAAATGACACCTTCAACTACAGTATCAGCAGTGTAAAACTAAACAAACAGCTATTACACACTATTTTCCAGTAATGCATGTATTAGTGTCCCTAAGGGTGTATTTATGGGGATAGACCAAATGATTCCAGAGGAGCTGTAACTGTCTTTTAAATCAATGATGCATGCATTAAGGAGTCCCTAAACACTCCCTGACAGTGTCATGTCAAACAACTCCCTTGAGATCTGCACTGAGGGAGATCTTCCATTTTCAGTGGTAGATAGGGAACATGGTTACAGCAACCTGGCTACAACACCACCTCTGTTAAACTGCAGTCACCCCAATTCTCAATACTAGCACTGAATGAAAAGTTCTGCTAGCAAACAGAGATTCTGAAAAACTTACTTTACTGAAATATTCAGTGTCTACTACTGTTAGCAGACACTGAAGAGACAGAGGAGCACAAATTAGTGATATGGTTTCTGGCTTACAGAAGGAATCTCAGTTTCAGGAGCAGCAAACCTACGGTAAATTTTATCATAATACGATTCAAGGGAGTAAAAACACTTACATTAAAATTCCGGGATTTTTAAATTAAGCATCATTTTAAAGAAATGTTACCCATAAGTAAGAGAAAAAAGTACTAATTTATTTATAAGCTATTTTTTAAAACAGGTAGAACATTTATAACCTTGCCTTCTTGGAGCTTAGTAAAATTCTCTTTCCCCCTGCTCTGAACTAGCTTAAAGGAGCTTGCATGCATGCACACGCTCATATAAAGTTTTTAGCTTTTTCCCCAAAAAGACAAAGCCAGAAGAAATTAGATAAAATCATGTCTCCTGATGGCACAAATTGACCACCTTTGAGAAGATGTGAAGATTGTTGAAAACCACATGTGTTTACACATAGGCATAAACAAAAACCCAGGAACGTTACATACAAACTACATGTGTGCATTTATAAGATAAACATACATATCTCAATATTAGCAGTGTAATTTTTAACTCTACTTGTACATCTTAGTGGCAGAAGCTGTCATTAATCACCTCCTGCAAGAGTTACTCAGGCCCTAGTGTAGGAACCTTGTACAGCTATAGTTGTGACAAGAGAGGGAGATAACTGTAGCTATCCATTTTGCTTATATTTTGTATTAAATAAATGTCTTTACTTGCCTGGGGGCAGCCTGTAGTCCTGCATGTCAGACAGCTGCCTTGTCTAGAACAGGGGTTTGACACCTCATTGAAGGATTGTCACTGAGCCACCGTGGAGATCCCGTTGACTTAGATTAGCCTGGCAGCTGCTGCTAACCCTGGGGAAAGGCGTTTTCTCTACAGAGGGGCTTGTACATGGAACAGTCATGACAAGGGCACTGGAAATAGGAACATCCCTGTTAAGGGCATGACATACTGGAGAGACAAAATTACAGTTAAGTGCAAGCATCTGCTCTGTGATGGTATATGCAACCTTGGCCATCTCTGGTCTTTGTTATTTTCAAAGGTCAGTTAATGTTTGAAAAGGTGAAACTAAACTATTTGGTTGAGCTTTTTTGTAATTTTTTTCCTATTATGTTTTCTTGAAGAAGTGAAACCACAAGTACTCAATGCCCACATACAGCTCACAGGTGTGTCATACTGGTTCAGGTGTCTGTGATAGCCAAATATCACTTTCTTTTCTAAAACAGCCAGATAAAATGTGAAGTCTGGAAGTATGTCCCGGGGCCCTTAGACTAAAAATCAGTGGATAAATTTTACTGATGTCTCATTGGTATGGAAATACCTGGGACTGCAATCAGTTGTGCTGTGCCAGGCTGCAACAATCCCATGTTTTCTTTAATGTAAATGTCATTACCTTTATGTTATCATAGATAAATGTTAGGCTTTCAAGAATCAGCACCCTAACAGAGAGATAGTATTGGCTGAACACTATCTGTTGGTGATTCAGTGGCCATTTTTCCTCAATGGTTTTGGTAAATCAGTTAATTTAGCTCCAGGGAACCAACTGTTATACCAGGATGCTACGCCAAATTACACTAAATGAAGATTTGTCTCATCATGTTTCCAAAGGGATACTGAGCTTGAATTAATAATGTCCTATTTAATTTGAAAGATAGCAAAATGTTGTAAATCTTTTAAGAATTACAGAAGTGCAAAATAGAATGGCATAGCAGAGTCCTCACTGCCCAAAGCTTCCATAGAGCTCCACTGAAGCAGTTCATCACTTACACCTCTGTCAGTGACTGGGAGGTGCAGCACAAATAAAAGGGATGATTTTCAAATCAATTGCAATCCAGTTTCAGTAGTAATTACCATTACTGCACATTACCCCATCATTTATCAAATTCTTGAAACCACCACCACACACACCGCCCCTTCAGTTCTTTTGTCTGGGTTTCTGAAATAAACTACTTTTAAAACATATCAGAAAATAATTTTTTTGTGCACTAGCATAGAACAATATAATTTGGTAAAGGAGAAATGGTGTTGCCACAGAAAGAGAATTGCATTTTTGCTCTTGGAATCAGAATTTCCAAACTGAACCTGGACTTTGTATTCATTGTTTGTTCATTAAAGCATTAGACATCTTTAACAAGTCACATTTTAAAGTATATTGTTTTTCCAATTAGAATCCCAAGGAAGTAATTGATACTCAGAGTAAGTAATAAAGAAGCAATATAAATTTAGCCAAATAGACTGAGGATATGTAGTCTCATTAAAATCCCCCAAAACCTTGAAATTCCAAGGAAAGATTAAATATAATGATCCAAGCCAGTTTATAAAAAGACCATAGACATTCCAGAAGAATCACCTTCACCATGTTTGATTACATCCCCACGCATTACAGATTTTTAGTCAGGGTATAAGCACTTCATTTTCCCTGTGAACTGGGAGAATTGATTAAGATGACCAAAACAGCTTTCTCACTCTTAATCTTGAAATGAAGAATATTATTAATGTCAGTGACTTCATATTTCCCTATTCGATGTATCATTCCTCTATATCTATTGTATTATGTAAGCACTAAAAGAGTAATCACAGAAAAATAGAAAGAAAATTTAAAGAAGCATCATCTAAAGGTCCATGACAGGTAGACATGTGTCCTTAAACCCACAAGTCCCAGGAATGTCTCAGGCATCATGGTCATCTGTAAGAGTCTGATTCAAGCTCTTGCTCCACCTAAGTTATGTCAGGGTATTTTAGCTTAATTATTTGCATTTGAATTGTGCACAGGTGCCCAGGTGTTGGCACAGGGGAGCTGCAGGGGTGGCCTCTGTGGGAAGATGTCAGGAGCTGCCCCATGCCAGGGACAGCTGGTTTCAATCATCTCTGCAACGGACTCACTGCAGAACATGGCTGAGCCCATAAGCCAAGCTGCTGGTGCCTCTGAGAAAGCATATTTAAGAAAGAGAAAAAAAAAAAAAATGAGGAGGAAGGAGTGACAGAGAGGGACTGTTATGGACTGACCACAGCTCCCACCCCCCTGCACCACTTAAGGCAGGAGGAGAGCAGAGGAGCTTGGAGTGAAGGAATAGAGTTGAGCCTGGAAAATGTAGAGGGTGGAGGGAAGGTGGTGTTTTAATCTTTTATCTTTGTTTCTCAATACCTAAATCTATGTTAATTGTCAATAAAATACATTAATTGTCTTCGAGTGCTTTGCCCATGATGGTAACTGGCAGGAAATCTCCATGTCTTTATCTCAACCTACGAACGTTTTCTCATCCTGTTTTCTCCCCCTGTCCTGTTGAGGAGGAGGAGTGAGACAGCATCTGGTTGACAGTAGACAGCCAGCCAAGGATAATCCAGCACAGCACCCCAGATGAATATCTGTCTTTCGGCCTCATTCTAGTAAGCCATTGGCTATGTGAAACAAGTGGGTCTGTCTTTGCTTTTTTATGGTATTGTGATATTGTGAAGTCTTGGTTCCACTGGCATGTGAAAACACCTCATCAGTCTTTCAGGGAGAGAAAGACTTGGTTTTAAATTGATAACAGTATCATTTTTATACAAGTGCACAATTTCATTTATTTTGTAACTGTACTTTTATAGACCATTCTGCCAAAGAAGTGAGATGTTAGTTTCAGATGGAAGTCACAGTCTCATCTTCACAGACCCCAAAACGAGTAAATTTATCATTTAATGAAATCTGCAATCCAAAGAACTGTCTAGGATCTCTGTACAGCCCACAGCAGATTGCTGAATTTCAGACAAACAACCTGAATCCTCAAAAAAAAAAGAAAAAAAAAAAGGCAAAGAGCATAGCAGCCCGCTAAAAAGAATTACATATCCAAATCTGAGCTTTGTATTGCCCAAAATCAAACATATATAACTTCTCTCTTAGGTGATCCCCTGAACTAGTACTGTTCTTTCCAACAAAATACACTTCTGGGAAAAATCAGTTCATTTAAAAATTAATAGAACCTATGAAATCCTTCCTGTTGTGCTTTAAAATATAGACCCTATGTTCAAACATCTTCTTCAAGAGACTGGATAGGATTTTCTGAAAAGTAGATTTGGGAGCAGTCTTTATCGGTTTTACTGAAGGGATTCTGGCTTGTGTAAGTGCATAAATATTATCTGCAACAGGGACTGAAACTTGACTACCTACCTCCAAGGTGAATATCCTAATCAGTGGACTGCTGGACTAAACTCTTTCCTCTTTCACCTTCCTAGCAAACACATCCCTCCCTAAGATGTATAGTGAGTCTCTATGTCCTGAAAGTCACTCATGTCACCTGCATCCTAGTCAATGCCCTACCCAAATTCCACTTGTTGTGATTAATCAGCTGAGCTCAAAAATTGGATGAAATGAGTACTTAATGTATCACATCACTCTTAGATAGAAATGTAGCAGCCTAATAAAGGCAAGCTATCAGTTTCAACTGTGAATTTCCATGCTTTTGTGAAGGAGAAAAAAAGCTATTATCCTAACATAACTACAGTTAATTTGTAAAGCTGTCAGACTGACACATGCTGGAAGAAGATCCTAAAATGTTGCTTCTGATTAACTATTATGTGGCTTTTATACATAATTGTTACACAGTGTTATGGGGAAAAAACAAAAACCAAGAAAAAAGCCCCCAAACCACACAAACAAAAACCACCCCAAAAATCCTCTTATTAAACCCAAGTTTAAAGATTTTTCTTCTATTTTGTCTTGGTAATGAATGATTGTTTAAAATTGTAGAATAAGGTGAATACTCAGAAAATATTTATGATGATAGATTTATACTTTAAATAGTAGGCATTCCTCATGTAATCTGTTAATGCATAAACTTTAGGTGCATCTGGACAGCTCAAGCAAGCAAGAAAAATCATTTTCTTCACTTATCTCATGACACCAGAAGAGGGGTATAGCTGCCAAATTTTGAGACTGAATTAAAAGTAACAATCACTGAATAACTGGATGTCTATTTCATAAAAATAATTTTTATTTGAAATAGCACCTATTCACATTTTTCTAAGCTAGATCAAGTAAACAGTGCTTTCTAAAAGCAAATTATTCAGGTTTCTATATTAAATTGGATATTTAATTCATACAATTTCTGCAACTTTTCTCTTGCAACTTTAAGTGATCTTGTGACAGTATGGCATAACTGGAGATGTCAGTAGTACATTACTTGGCTAGTGAATTAAACCAAATGTTACAGGAGAACTTTTCATGGTTACAGTTTGATGTTTAAAAGTAACTACTGAATGTTAACAAGGACCTAGTAAATCAGCCTTGGAAAATAGAACGAATCATACTTTTGGCCAGCTAGAAATATTTAGTTAGTTAAACAGACACAAACTGTGCAAAAGATAATGTCATGATAGGTGGAAGTATTCAAACATCAGAGTAATTCTTACAATAAGGGCACTAGTTTGGTGATGCAACTTTTTTCTTGTGGGGAAGAGAATTTGCTAAATAAGCTTAGTGAATAAATAAACTCAGGTCATTGAAGTTAATACTCATGCTTTTTACATGTATAGACTACGTTAAGTTCTTTTGATAGAAGGAGGGAGAGAGGGAGGGAGCAGATCAACATTTAATTTTCATGAATGTTCTATAATACTTCTTTCACATCTGCTATTTCCAGAAATAATTCTGTCAATAGTAGACATATTCTAGGTGTTCAAAAAAAAGAGAAAGCTTAATCCAGACTTATCAATGAAAAAAGAAAAAAATTTTGGCAGCTTAACTTTCAGAGATTTAAAAGTCTGATTTTCATAGTTGGTTCAGCCAGTACTGAAAACATAACAGAAAGCAGAGATTAATTTTTTGCAATCAATTAGTTCCTTTATGCTCCCCAAGGGTAAGACTTAGTCTGTTGCTTTGGAGCAACAGGGATATAACACATTCTGTGTTATCTGAGGAAAACAGAACTGATAAATCAGTTTGTGAGGGTACTGAATACTGAAAATCATCTAGCTTGATATCCAGTACCCCTCCCCCTTAACCAACATATTTGCCTTTTTCATTTAAGACAATTACTCATTTTAAAGTTTGAAAATGATCTGAATAGATGTTATACTAGGGAAAATTAACCCTATTAAGAATAAAAGAATGGGTACAATTAGGAGTTCATCAGCATGTTCAGAAAAAAATATTTTTGCTTTCAGAGATCTAGATGCTGAATATAACATTTCCTCTGTCAGCTGGGGAGTAGTACAAAAGTCTGGCAAAAGTTTGGTATGATTTATCAGAATTTTCATATTTTTCACTGATCTCTTTATTATTATTATATTCATTCATTATCGCAACATTTTTTACTCATATTCTCACAGAAAAATCTGAAACAGCATACACATACTTATATACATACATACATGCACTGTGCATGGAATGTTAACTGCAGCTCTATATCCATCCAACTGTTCTGTCAACGCTTTTCTTTAATATTCTTTACCATTTCAGTGGAATACAGTCCTTTCCTTCAGACTGTTAATAAGGATGAAAAGGTATCTTCACACTCATTGTCACAAAAGTGTCCATGGTCAGGAATTTTGACCTGATACCTCAAAAGAACAAGAAACACTGGTCTATATAAGCATAAATCATAATTATTGTACTATCTCTTTCCTAGAGATAACAGCTAGGATCATTTTACCAAAACTTAATTTAGAATTCCTTATCTGACTTCTGTTCTTGCAGGGATCCTATGAAATGTTTCAGCTAGCTATCAAAAAACGAGCTGTTTCAGAATGACAAGCAAAGCAGTAGAATAATGATATTAGTTTGAAACAAGCTATCTTCAAGAATCTGCTTTTACTGATAGGTACAAATGGCAGGTGTATTGCAGCATGTTTGTGAAAAACTTGTGGTAAGCAAGTAAGAAGGTCAGAAAATGAAAGAAACATGCAAATCCTGGAAGACAAACTGAAAAAGAGAATAGGAAACTCAGAGACCCAAAGTACACTTCCTTTGAGACGATGAAGGGCCACATCCAATTACTTTAAAGGAAATTATTTCAGTTTCAGAAATAAAGGGCTTATACAAATCATTTAAGAGCACTCATTTATAGGCATTGATGGTGGCCTTGGCCAGAATTTAGGAGTTTAATATTTTAACCCTGATACTGTTTCTTCTCATTTATACACTAGAGGAAGAAATTCCAAGAGCCGATTTGATTTTGCTACTAGTCTTCTTAATGGAAGACTGCTTCATATTTCTAAATAGTGAAACTTATGGTATAAATCTTGTCATCTAAATTTATGCCTCTAAAACATAACTATCTGGTTCAATCTAATCAGCCAGTCTGTCGCTACAGTCAGGAGAGAGAGTTTCCATTGTACTGATGATCTATTTTATTTATTGAATGCCTTTATTTCAGTATTAAGTGGTTTGACTTCAGAAAGGGTTCTCTTTCTCTCAGCACTAACTATATAGAGAACTAAGATGGTTCTCTCACCCTAGATATCTGCTTTTTAGCTGTCTAAAATGCACTGGAATAAACCTCACACAATGTAACTGAGAGCTTTGAACTACTCTCTTTTTTTGTGCATCAATCCATAATGCTTGTATATAAACTAACAGAAAAAACATTGTCAGATCCAAAAATCTTTTCAATCTCCCATTTTTTATCTTTCTACAATGAAGTATTATATCACTAGTAGAAGCCCCTTCTCACCCATGTTAAACAAAAGGCTGAAAGCTGATTCACTGTTTCTCGAGGCAAACTCAATGGATACCTCAGTATGAATCATAACATTTACTATTTTGTGAAACTTCTTTGTACGAGTTGGATTTTTCCTAAATTCAAAATTACTTTTCAGATACTGAGATTTGGGCCTCTGGGACATTTGTAGTCTGGAGGGTAGAAGAGTGATATGGAGGATTTGCCTTGCTTCATTGTTTCCCTCTAATTTATTTCAAAAAGAACTCATAACAGGGTCTCTTCTCTGTTTGTTTACTGTAGTGTAGTTCTTGAAACATCTGCCAGAGCTACAAATTTTGGAGCTTCAGACTTTGATTTGTGCCTATATATTGTGTTAAACACTTCATGCACTGCTCTGTGTAATCCTTTCATCACCCTCCCACTTAAGCACAGTCCTGCTTTTTTCCTATAATGTGTTAACTTGTATGCTAGTGCAACGTTTCAGATCTGGTCCTCGACAGTCCCTCTAAGAAGGATAATTATGAACTATGAAAGCACAAACTCATTTTTGCACATCACAGTTTGAGCGAATAGGAATTACAATCCCTCTTTACAAATGGCAATCATGCAATATCTAGAAAGTAATAGACAAAAATAGTGAAATAAGACTACACTGGCATTTGGCAACCTGACAGCTTTTTTCTTTAACTCTTTTTGGAGGGTAATCTCAAAATATTTAAATAGTTGTTGTGATGAGTTTTTATTTAAAAATAAATAAAAGGGGGGAGGTACCTCTATCATTATTTATTCTACTCCTGTTATTCATATGGATTAGAAGCACCTCCCGCTGAGATACCATGACACAATGATGTGACAAAAAAGAGTACCAAAATAAGACTGATAACCTAATCATATAGTCTGCATCTTTTTAAGTGCACTCCCTCTGAGTGTAATAGAGTTCTTGCCCTATGTTGTGGCAGCAAGATATGTCACATTCAATATCATCTTGACAGAGAGCTAACCCCCCAATAGAAAACGTAGTGCTTGGAAAGCAATTGCTTTACAGCCCTCAGAACTGAAACTCTTAATTTAATTGATAAAATAGGTGCATCATAAACACCAGCAGTGAAAAGTTGTATCAATATCCTCCATTTCAGTCTTGGAGGGTATAACCTGTTAGATTGTTTATACATTGGCTTTTACCAATAATGTTATAGAGATATAAGACCAAAAACCAACTAGACTTTTCAGGAGACATAATTGTTAGTTTCCATAACAGAAATAGAGTATTTAACTTATCGTAAATAAGTGCAGGATCTTTGGCAGAAGTATAGAATGTCTTATCTTTAATAACAATATTACCTTTGTAATAGAAAATGGAAAGACTTAACTCTGTAGAATATCTACCAGTGATGTTCAAAATGTTCAGAGTTTGATAAGGTTATTTCAACATCAAATGTAACATAGTGAAGTCTAGCAGTTTTTCAGGGTATTATTTTCTGTGTTAATCAGAATGGATCTGAAGGTTTTTCAGCAAAAATGTTCTTTAGAAAGGAATTAAAATTCCTTTCTTAAAAAAGAAAGAAATTTAAAGAAGTATTGCTGATTTAAAAATAAAAGTTTCAGAGACAGTTTATTTAAAAATGTTCAGCTTGTCGCTAACTATTTCCTGCTCTCTTGCCATACAAAGCATAGTATTTACCCAGTATAGAATACACTTTTCTTTTTTCTGCAGCAAAGTGTATGAAAGTCTTGGAAATACTTGGTAAAAATCAAGTTGATTTTAATAACATCAGACTCACACTTTTTTTTCTTTAATTGATGAACTATATATTTATTAATATTTATCTTTATTTACTCATAAATTTGTAATAGTAATATTATGGCCCAGTTCTCCAGGTGCTGTAATGTAGACCTGATGTTTTAAGAGAATTCAGACAAAGATAATCTATGGTCCTATGATTCTGTGAAATTTTGTAATTTAGACTACCAGAGAATCTGGCTTAGAATTAATTGACATTCTTTGTAAGCATAAGACTATGCATTAATAAAGTTAACAGTTATTTTTTGGAAAACAAGCTTTTCTGCTCTTTCACCTACCATCCACTAAATGTGATGCTTGTCTTACTCCTTGATTTTTTGTTTGAATTCTGCATACATACAGCCGATTATTTTGGTTTTAGTATTGGCATAAGTTTAAAGTGCTATACAGGTCCTATTTGGCTCTCTTCGCTAGATAAAGTTCACAAACAAAATTAAAAATTCTAGTACTTGAGACTGATACACTAACCTATATATAGACATTGATGTCAGAATTCCATTAATAACATTATGCAGTCCTTTTTGATTTAAAAATCTGCTTATTATCACAATATTCTTCAGGAATATATTTTTACTGAATATAAAATCCACTTTCAGATACATCATCTTGCTCTATGGATGAAAAATTAAATGCCACAGTCAATCTTGTCTTATTATATTTTCCATTTTAAATAGAATTGTAGTATAGATACTGAATGAGATAATAACATTTTCAGCATTGAGTATCAGCTGAGACTCTAGAGATAACACTGTTGTTACCAATACTAGTAGTACAACAACTATAATTTTTGTGTGCAATACAGTACCACCAAGAAGACCAACTGATACAAAGATATGGTATTAGCAACTGCAGATCCTCAAAGTGAAAGACAAAGTGTTTTCAGTCTGAGCAAATAAGGTTGGAAATCTCCTACAGCAAGATAAATTCCAGCATCACTAATATCAAAGAATTTCACTTATCAAGTTTGGTGAAAGAACTGATGCAAATCAAGAAGGTTCAGGAGGAATGAGCATTAAACCCAGCTAAACACCAGTTCTTAGAACAGTCTATGTCATACATACAAAATGCTTATCTCATTAAATGGGCTTGGAGTACAAGAGACCCACAATCAGAAAATCATTTCAGTGTTCATTTAACTAGAAGGGTATGGGTCCACACACTAAGATTTAAGCACACATTTAAACACCTTGGTTAACCTAGATTCCAAAAACTAGGCATATAAGGGTAAGACACTGAAGGAGAAAAAAGGCATGCCTATATGAAAAGAAAATAAACAATCAAAACTTTACACAATATCTTTTGACTGTTTAGTACAAACAAGGTAGAAAACAGTGTTTCTTCTGCCATTGTGCTCTAATTTGAAAAAGACTGAGACCGTGTAACTGAGCTACATCAGACAGTTAATACTGCTTATTAAAATAAGAAAATACGGTTCTCTACCTCTGACAGTAATTATCTTCTGAAACACTCTATCCAGATCAAGTTACAGTGTAAATTTTGTTATGACTGCTACATTTACAGCAGAAGATCATAATCAAGAGAAGGGAAAGGACAAAATAAAAGGTACTGCAATGTCACTTTGATTACTCTTTTTGCAGTTAGTAAAACACTAAACATAGGAAACATAGGAGCAACTTAAGAGCAGTCAGTAAGCAGATAATGAAGCCAAACTGACTACATTTAAGCAAGGAAAATCAAAAGTAAACAAACAAACAAAAAAACCCAAACAAAAAAAAAACACAAACAAACAAACAAACAAAAAAAACAAACAAAACCCAACTTTATCTTCAACCTCTGAATTGTTAAGAGTACAAGGCCCAGTCTGTAATTTAACATGCATTGTTACTTATAATGGAGCTTGGAGAAACTAACCTTGCTGAGATCCTTCCTCCAGCATCCACAAGCACTAAGAGGAAAGAGAATCACTTTCAGAAACTTCATGTGTGTTCATGGCAGTAGTGATTTTGTCCCAGATTCTTTATTCAACCTATCCATGCAACCTCAGTATTCTAAGAAAACATAATTGCTTCCTGGAATGGAAACTGATTATATTTGAGCATGTCAGTTTAATGAGAAAAAAACATACAAATGTAACATACTGTTCACTGGGTAACTACTTACTGTTACCAGGTTTAATACTGCATAGCACTGCTCTGAAGATTCATGCCTCATCTTTTGGTGAGAAATTACTTTCTAAGTATGGCACAAAAGAATAGTGCCAGTTTATAACCATGTTTCATAAGCTACAGATTTTAGCCTAAAACTCAGCTGATGGAGTTTTATAAGGGATAAAGAATCAGCTCACATTTCTTCCTCTACTATATCTGGGAGTGGTAGAAATTAGCAGAGGATTTGGCAGACAGCTGGGGGCAAAATGGTAGCCTCTTAAGTGGCCTTACCTGATTCTCCAAAGCTCATTTGTTAGAGTCATTAAGCCTATGTAAAGACATCCAGTAGTAGAGTTACACCCTGCAGATGCATCTTTTGAAGCACCTTTGTTAGAAATTTGCTGTCATGGTTCAAACAGAGATACACAAATTAAATTTATTGGCATTGACCAGGTCTAAAATTAGAATTATAACCACATTCAGGGTTACATGTTGCTTATTGTTATATTATACTTGTTCTTTGGATTTGAAATAGAAACATTTTTCAGCAGGAAATGGCTCTTCAGACTGTATTGAAGTACACAGTACAGAAGTGGTTGAGGTTGACAACAGCTACCTTTGTATAATAAGTACATCTATAGTAATCAGACAGTATTTTACAATGCACATTTGCAATAACGAGGACCAAAAAAGGCCATCTCCAGCCCATAAATCCATATCAAAGCATTCAGATGCAATTTCAGTCTATTTAATGTACATTAAAATCTCTGATGTAGAATCCTGGATTTATCATCTCTTAGTGAAAAGGTACACTTAGTTTACAGCTGAAAAATAACCACTTACCCGTATTGCAAAGTTAACTGGAAATCTAAAAAATCAAAGCATTTTTACACCTTTTTTCTCTTCATTTTTTCACAGCATAACTAGTAATGAACTTTAGTAAAAAAGAAAAAAATGTTATGATGATGAATTGGAGTGTAATTCAATAAACAGACTTCAGCTAAATATAGAGGCTTTCCAAATACGTTATTTTACTGTTTTTAAATGAAATACTTTCACTTTTGTCTTGAAACAATATTTGTCACTTCAAAATTGAAATTATTACAGAAGGAAAAGCTTGATGTATCTTAACAAATTTTTTTTTTTGATCAAAAGGAACGTTTCTGTCCCCAGTGAGTGTCCCTGTCACCTGGCTGAGGAGTATTCTTGGTACAATCCTCTCAGAACCTCCTGATGTGTTTTGCATGGCCTGTCTAAATATCAACTTGCGAGTGAGAAAAAGAAAATGTGGTTCAGCTGCTTAGTGCACTTATATTGGAGGGGGAGGAAATGAGTACTAAAGACATATTAAGTAGAACTCAGCACACTGGTGTCTTGGGCACCAAGATATGTGAATGACTGTGGAACAACTGAACTTAAGTCTCATAAAAGCTTTAATGTGACTTATTTCTAAGTTAGCTTCAATCCATTTAATGCATGCAGAAGATACTTCCTTTTGTGACAAAGTCATAAGCAGCAGAAGATTTGACATGTCTCCAACATTAGACTGCAAATTTTGAACTGGGCATGCAAACTGGGAAATAACATTCTAAATTTTGTCTAACTCCCCCTGTAGATCTAGCATTTATCGATAAAGGTATGCAACATGTGAGAGCATCTGGTTCATTAAGTTTTTTGGTTAAGCAATATTCAGTGTAAGAGAAATTAAAAACAAACAAACAAACAAACAAACAAGAAAGTGATAAATTAAACACACAGACATACAAGCACCTGGAGGAGAAACTGTGGATCACAGGGCCCATAGTTATAAGCAGGAGAAACTAGGACGTGCTGGGGTCTAAGTTGCAGCAATAGGATAAGTTGCTGTGGATCAGAGGGACCATAAATCTGGTGCTGGGAGACAAGACAGCATGCACGTGTATGTGTGAGAGGTCTAAGTGCCAGCAATTAGAGAGACCTGGATGTTGTTTTTATTCCTCTAGTGAATTTAATTCTGTGTGAGCTTGTGTGTATGTATAATTCACTAGCAAACTTCAAGGTGGACTAGTCTTCAGGCAGGAGGAGACCTGCACCTGGAAAGACTCAAGGTCTGAACCCGTGGCTGAGTAAGGGGGCTCAGGTCTGGGTAAGGGTATTAGACAGATGTAGAGACTATGTTAATGTTCAAGGGATCTGTGAATGCAGATGTTCTTGTGAATCTAGAGAACGAGGTCATGTGTGTTTTCACTAATGAACTTCAATCCTAATCAGCAGGAGAATAACAGGAAGAGGCTGGCTGTAAGAGCTCTGGCAGCATTATACCTGGGCACCGCTAAAGGCATTGCTCCATCTGTGGCAGCCTGTGTGGCTGGACATGTTGGTGGCCTCTGAATGCGTGTGGTGAGAAGGGGGGAATCCCCAGGTCCTGGAGTCTGCTAAGCTCAGCAGGTCTCATCCTTATAGTTTTAGATTTAGCTTTTCTTCCTTTTTATTTTTTTTTCACCTGGAAGTACCTGCATAACATCACATCATATAAAAATGTATACAGAATGGAAATTTTTCAAAAGCAAGCTGCAAATCCAAAGAAAAAACTGAAATCACTTAACACAAAATTGTTTATTGCGAGGCTTTTAAAAGCAATATTATAGATACAGGTGACAGGTCACTCTAAGTACAATTTAGCTTTTTTGAAATGCCAAATATGGTTATTTAATCTATCAATTTATTATAAATTATTCTAATTTATTTAATCTTCATTCTATCATCCAAGTAAGCAAGATTCAGAAGAAGGCTAAAGATAAAATCACTAACCAATTACTTTTGGAAATAAAAGTGGTATTTTTTAAAACTATATGAATGTTTTAGCTTCCCATTTAATCTGGGGAGACTTAAAAATCTGGTTGCCTGTGATAAATACTGAATTCTTGGACACTAACAGAGTACTCAAATGTTCAGAGCATTTAATTTATATCTTGATGAAAATCGGCAATGTGTGGCTTGTTCTGTTGTAGTTTTGGACATTTAAAAATGGAAATTAAAAGGACTAAGTCTCTCAGCTGCAGAGTACTACTTCATAAAGTTCCAGTGAATGTATTTAAATTAAAGACATTTATCAAGGAGAGTAATTTCTAGCTGATATTTTGAACACCCCATATATTAATTGCAGGGCACTAGTTCAGACATGAACTGACAATAGTTTGATTAACTTTTTGAGAAACACAGTCATTTTAAACAGTATATTAAATCAATTGTTTCATTCTGGGGAGGGACAAAATGTCATAATGAAACAATTAGGTTGTAAGTGATGAAATAAATTGATCAAGAATGAATTTGATCATAAAACCTCATCTTTCATAATATGTTGAAGAAATATTGCCAGTGGCCTTACTAATTCATAATGGGTATGGTATTAGTTTTGATTTGGGAAGGACTGTGATGTATCATATCCTTAAAATTTTACATTTTTCTAGAAAGAGAAAACAGTTTGCATTGCTTAATGTTCCCTTGGGATTGTGCCTAGCATATTTAGAGTAATATAATTTATTTATTTGATTAATTTAGTCAAACAAGGCAGCTTCAATTTTTCAAAAAAGGTTGGGTTTTCATACTCATTAACCTCAAGTGTCAGTCAATCATTTCAGAAAGGACACTTTAAATTATAACTCTCTGATCTTGTAAGGTACCAACTGGCATTCAAGGGTATGCATTAGACTAACAAGTCTGTATGTAGGTTGAATTCAGTACCGTGACTTTTATGAACCAGTCTGTGGTGTTCAAGTTCAGGTTGGATTGGGATTTGAGAAACTCAGTCTAGTGAAATATGTCCCTGCCAATGGCAGGGAGGTTGGACTAGCTGACCTCTAAAGGTTCCTTCCAAGTCAAACTGTTCTATGAGTCTATGAGCCTATGGTAAAGCTGGAGCCCCAGCTTCAAATGCCACCTCTGCCTCTAGACATTAAGTCCTAGAGTCCTTCCTGGTCCTGAAGAATCAGTGTCAAAATACAAATCATGTCAGTATGTTGTAGATATGCTATGGCATACAATAGATCCTTGAAGAACAGCCTTGTCTTTCTCCTGTAGTCTCTGTCTAAGCTAGCCTCCCTAGATACCATATAGAAGTAGCAGTTTTAAAGTAGTAATAGTTTAGAAGAAACAAATCTGGGAATGAAAAAGAGAATCTTACTTTCCATATTTGTTCTGAACAGTTAGTTACTTAATAGTAATAAGTGGCATTCACCCAGTTGTCTGTTGACTAAAGCAGAATCAAAACAAAGCCATTTATATCCACTAATAAGCAATATCATAGTTTACTTTACATAGTTTACTTTACATAGTAGCCTTACTGCACTTGTAGTTTTCATCCAAATATCTCAAATGTCTGTATGAACAGTTACATTTAGATGCAGTGTTACCTGTATCTTTTCTAAGTTTAGAGTTTACAAGAGGAAAATTAAATAGGTTAACCAATACTTGACAAAATTCCTCCATTAGATGTGATGCCAGTGTCATTGTGTAGTATTTAGAGTACAAGGACTCCTACTAAATCAATTCAAGGTTCCTGGCACTGAGCTGATGGACTCATGTTACCCCAGAGTAATGTGAAATAATGAGAAGTCCAAATAATATTATGTTTCTTTTATATCCCAGATTAAGGAGGACTACAGAAATTAGAGAACTATAAGAAGAAATGGGAGACAAAATTTGGATTTTAATAAGAGATGCTGAACACAGTCCAAATGTGAATTTAGAGGCTATATTCAAACATTTTGTGGCACCAGTTAGTTCAATAGGAGTCTGA
The DNA here is from genome assembly GCF_047716275.1 of Strix uralensis. Lineage (NCBI taxonomy): Eukaryota > Metazoa > Chordata > Aves > Strigiformes > Strigidae > Strix > Strix uralensis. The sequence continues at coordinate 99,211,308 of NC_133972.1, read as the reverse complement.
ACCTGCCTGGCTCCCATCTCAAAGATGGTCTTGAATGTGCAAAAGGATAGAAGCACATGATTCCCAGACATTCATAACCCTGTATCTTTCTTGTTACTGTTATCAGACATTAATGAGTGACCAAAGAGAAACCAAAGTGTCCCACTGGAAATACACGCTCCCACAACCGTACCAGACGAACAGAAGTCAGGAACTTGTGGAGGTACCCTATTTCATTTATGAAAGACTGAGGACAGAATTGGCATAGAATTAGAAAGGTTATCAAGCCTCATACCCTACAGTCGACAGTGACCATGTTATACAATCATTTTCATAAACTGACCAAGTTCCATCTTCAAAATATGTTTTTTTTCTATCACACATTCCTCCTGGAAAACTGTTCCCCACTCTGAATATCTTTTTGCCCAAATAAAAACAAAGAACATTTAATAAACAGTTTCTCAGGTAAATTTAACATCTCATTTTTTGTGCCTTTCAAGATTTTGTCTAATTAATCAGAGTTAACTTTCCTTGAAAATTTAAATGCTGAGAGTTAAGTTTAAGACCATTTAAGTGCATGCCCATTTGTATTTTAATGTTTTATATCTATAAATACCACTTCTCAGGTTAGGACTAGCATCTCATATATATTGGTCATCACCTTCCACTGGAATCCACCACTTTAAGCTACAGCCCTATATCACATTTCCCTTCATCACAACAAGTAATGTAATGTGATTTGTAGATTTCCATGCAATATATAACACATTAGAGTTCTCTCAAAGAGCTGAAGGAGGGAAATATCTGAAACACATCCATAAAAAGAATTCACTTTTCTAGTTGACTGAGAACAAAAACTATTTTAAAGCTTTCATAATTCTGGAAGACTTAAATTATCTAGAACTGAAGCAGTTGTTACTACAGAAATTGTTCACAATAAGAAGAGATCAGTAAGTTTGTAACACTGTTTGCAGAGGTGTTTCTGCTGAGCAAAGAGCAGCTTAATAAATGTAACTAATAACATTTCATGTACTGCTAGTCAATTTTGCATCTTCTCTTCTAATAGTCAGTCCATAAGCTAAATTATATTTATGAGTATGAATCTTTGCCTTCTAACTGCTGTTACAGAAAATCACATCAATTATACAATCTACAATGAGCTTGGTGAAGAAGAAAGTCTAAACAATTCTTATTGGTACATATTTATATTGCACTCTCTAATCAAATGTAGCTGGCGGTACCGTCAATTTACTTCAAGAACAGAAAGTGATCATGTTACTTAAAGAAAACTAGTGATGGGATTTCATTTCAATGCTAACAGCCTCAGATATCTTACAGAGATAAAAGGCAGGTAATACAAAATCCTAAAAGGGAAATAAACCAATTCATTTTATTACAGAAGAGGAAAAAATAGGTTTTGTAACATGCAAACATCTTCCAAAAACATCCAGAATAGACCAGGAGCTGAAAATGGATCACCATTCATCAGTACAGAGGCAGGTTCTCCCCTCATGCAGTGTGGCACCATGTGATATGGAGAAGCTGTAGCTCACTGGTGGAAAATCTGTCCACTTCTTACATGAATAGCACCAAATATACCTAGCTCTCAGCAATATGGTTTAGCACCAGAATATCAATATGTCCTTGGGACATGCTGCTGACACAGCAATCCTAGGAAGCCTTTGTCAGCTGGGCATAACAAGAACTTTCTAAACAAAAGTCCTTGGTATTTTAAACTTTTGAAGCTCTCAGGCAGCCTGTTCATATTCCCTTAAATTGTTTCACAACCATCTCTGTTCTTCATTTACTATCACAGATTTGTAGACTTAGAAATTACTTTTCCTAATCAGCTGCTGATACTTACGTGCTATTGTCCCAGCTCTAGCATTTAAGACAATTAGGGCTATTTGGCAGACCAGTTCTGGTGACAATGTGCTTCATTATCATGAAAGCAATGATGATGTCATGAGCGTTGAATATGAACATTAGTGAAAGAATCAGACAAAACATAGAGATATTTAATCAGTAATGAGGAGCAAAGTAATTCAGAAAAAGATACAATATCTTCAAATGAGGCTTAGAAATTGCATTTTATTTTCTAAAAAGTATACTGGAGTGCAGAATTACCCATTAAATACAAACCCAAGGGACACATTCCCCGCAGTTGATCTGCACAGACAAGCAAAAAGAGTGTGGTCTGACAATGAATTTCTAATCAGTGACCTGACAGTTTGTTTCTTACTTGTCACAGATGTTTTGTGTAACATTTTCTGCATATTGAAGATCAGCTGTGTCTGTGATTTTGCATATATTACTTAAAAAAAAGTTTCATCTACTGCACTTAAGAATAGAACTTCTGAAGGAGTGAAGTGCAGCAGGGAAACTGAACATGTATACGCTTTGTCTTGCAAAAGGTCTTTTCCTACATTACTGATTAGCAATAAACCAAATCTCTTTTACACAACCAGCTTTTACTCTTCTATGACACCATTTCAGTCAGGAGAATAAAGCTAAAACTTCTAACTGAAGTGAGCTGGTCCTCATTCTTGGTTTGGCAAGGAAACCTCTATGGGTTTACATAACACCAATCCAGACCTGTTGGCTCCTGTTAAGCCTGAAATATTAAAAATCCTCCCAGCACACTTTCTAAAGAATATACCTGTCCCTATGAAACTACAGAGCACATTATGAGTAAAGAATCACCAGAAATAATTAGGTTGCACTGTGAACCATCCATCTGAGCTCATCCTGCACTGCTGCCTCAGTCTGAGACAAATTATCCAGTTCCAGATCCTAAAAAGAGCCTGTGCCCAAAAGTGACATTTTTTGTTAGGCCATGCTATTTGTGTGAAAAGAAAAATATGTCCCTTCTCCCTACAAACTATATATCTCTTCATTTTTTTTATACCTCCATGGGTACAATACTACCTCTATTATATAGTTTTTCAAACACAGCATTACATTCACAGTGATGATTAATTAACCAGTTGTTTCTTTCAGTGAATAAATGTAATCATTAGAGTATAGTGCCATCTGCAAAAATCCAGGCTGATCCTCAGAGAGCCTGAAGTCTATCTTTCTTTTGCTAGAGAAGTTCCCTAAGCTTTTAAATTTCTTCTATTGAAAATAAACATGATAATGTTTTTGTATTCATGCCTATTTAATGCTTATATCCCATTACAAGTCATGGACATTTTTTGCTCTATCTTGTAAGACAACATCAGGCAGGTGTACTGAATGTACTAGTCCATACTTTAACAGAAGAGTGGCAAAACTAAGTTGATATATAGAAGAAACAGGTTTAAGTACCTCTTCCAGCCTTATCTGATGCCTTCTGGGTGAGTGCAAATTATTCAACAGATTATTTTCTATTGGTGAAAAGATTTCTCTTCCATTTTTTGAAAGATCACTAAACCTTAGGGTGATATTTATCAGTTCCAGGGAGAAATGGGAATCCCAAACAGTCTTGATTTAATTGTTCTAGGTCCTGTAAAGGCAAAGACAACTATTGCCCTTGGATTCCCAGTTCTTACTGCTTCATACTAAGCAATTCCCTGCACTTCTTACTAGTTTTTGTAAAACTTATTATCTAGCCATAAAAAATCCCGAAAAAGAAAAGGAAGCCATAAGAGAAGGAGAATCAGTAAGCATAAATTCAAACTAACAGGAGCCTGATTGGAGTCTCTGTCCTTCAAGGAGTAGTTTTAGCATATACTGCAATAGTGAAAGGCCATTTAACCTGAAAATCTATTTACTTTAAATGTATTTGCATTATATGCTCAGCTGACTCAATGCACTCAGGGTTTTTCCAACTGTATTTCAAAAGTAAACGGCAATAGTGAGTTGCATAGTATGGGGTTTTACAGTTTTGAAGGTCTATATTTCAAAAATGGGACTAGCTTCATGTGAGACAGGTACAGTGGTTTCTTCATCCTGTCCCTATTTCAGAAATGATTGAGATGCTTAAAAACACAAGATGAATTGTTACAAATTATTGCCCAATATTTTAAAGTAAGCTGAAATTGTTTTTAATTTACCTTCACATGCAATTGCAGTATCCCAAGGAATTTATATCTGCTTTTGAACCAGATCCTCTATTCCACCTTGTAAGCTATCATCTGTCACTTTATTCTCAATATGTATGTGGCATTTGGGCCACACCTCTATATCTGTGTTACTTGTGTTAGTTGTGCTAAGAGCTCACTATGGAACCTTGACCAAGTGGTGCAGAAAGTTGGTGGCCTTTATGCTAATGCCCACGCTCTTCAAGGTAGATCCTATTCATACTCAATATCGCAAGACTGTTCCATGGAGTGAGCCCTGTCCTCTCATTCTTTTTATTCAGGTTTCCATTAGCCCTGACAGTATGAATCTACACTTCCAGCTCAGCTGGGAAGTCATAATCCTTGTTAAGATATTTTTAGAGAATTGAAACAAGCAAAAGAATCCAAATTCATCATCAATCACAGTAATACTGTATTTGGAACTTGCATCAGTCAAAGAAAATCCTCTGGTCTAGTCTGAGTTTCTCTGCCTTGAAACTGGATCATAACTGGAGCAGAACTTAGATATGAAGTAACATATAATGAGGACAACTGGAGGACCAAGACCACAACCTAGCTGATAAAGAGAAACAGCCTGATAGAAGTGGTTCTCCCAGATGTTGTTCTCCCTGATCTGTTGATGTGTGATTTGCTTTTGTCGAAGTGAAAGGTATTGCCCTTTGTAGCTGTTTATTTTTATTTTGTTTGGTCTTTTCTCAAATCTTCCTTAAATGCCTCTGTTACTTCTAATTATATTTTCTTTCTCAGATATAATGCTTATTCTGAGGTTTTCTACTTAATTTGAGTACACTTAACATCAGCTCTTTAGAGGCCATACTTACTTAAATATAGTCAATTTAGTCTTTTAAAAGTTTTCTTCACTAGAATGTGACTGGACTTTATTTATAAGAAATGTGTGAATGTAATGCAAATTTCCTAACTCAGAGCAATGCAGTTATAGCATTCTAAAAGGGTGATCTCAAGCAGCTGCAATTGTGTTATTGACTTATTCCTCTCCCATCTTTGTTACAGGCAGATGCCTCAGAGGCAGCCTAGGGACAGTCTGTGTAAGCATGTTTGACAGCAGACTGACCTGCCAGGCACGCAGTGCCCTACATATTCTGGAGGCAGTGCCCTAGTAGTGCCTGGGTCCCATTCTGCAGTTGTTGTTTTCAAAGCAAGCACATCTCCTCTTGAGGGGCTCCTTCCCAGACAGTCTAGGCATAGGCAGCAGCATCCAAAATATAGCTGGCTTCACCCATGTCTTTGAAAAATAATTAAGGTAGAAGAATTCTGCAAGTAAAGAACCAGATGTGGTCTTAGGAAACAATCTTTCTGAACATCAATCCTTTAAAAGAGCTGTCTCCTAATTTTTGCCATTTTTTACAATAAATATGTGTATTTAAGACTTTTTTAGATGTATTTAAATCTACTTTCAATTACTGTGTGTCATTCAGAATGGTTCTCATATCCAAACAATACACTTACACATTTTACAGCCATCTCAATAAATGAATAGAAATATACTTTAAGCTATAAATAAGAAGTTGATACAATTGTTAAATAACTTGGTAGAGGAATGCCATTATTTCTGCCAGTTTTCTTACATCTATAGGAAGACAGAATCTACCACTCTTATCTGTGAGAAAAAAAACTTCTCCCAGTGGCAATTCCATTTGTTTTAACAGTATATGCAAATTAAGTTACTTACTGCATTACATATCAAATATCGATAAATGATATAGAAGCATCCAATATATCCTTGGATATATCAAAATATGTATCAGTTTTTGAAGGGAAGTCCATTTGGTGATGCATAGGATTGGCAATGTGATCAGCAAGGACAGATATCCTTTCAATTTAAATTAAGGGTTAAATAGGATCAGTCTGAGGCACTTTGGACTCACTCAGTTGAGGTCCTTGATCTATAAGCAATAAGATTTATTTCAGAATCATATCAAATTCCATCTTAAAAGGTATCAAAATGTTATTTTTTAAGGTTTTACCAGGACCTCACTGCTCAGATAAATCTTTAAATCCAGATTAAATATACCCATCTCCAGCTGCTTTTCTCAAGTAAACCCCAGCCTTTCTTAAATAAATGCTTACAAAATAAGTCTATGTAAAATTTATTAATAGGACATATTGAATATTAGATTATGCTGTGATAAATTGTATGGTGCCATATAAATACTGTCAATACGTCACATGATCTCACAGTATGCCATACTAACATCATTGCTACTTTATATGTCATGATTACTGTGACAGAAAATCTTTTAAATATAATCAAAATGAAAAAATTAAACCAGCATATTTTTAAAGAATAAATATATCTGAAAAGGAAAACTGTAAGACATTCTAGTCCAAAATAATTTTCTGAAGGAAATTCCAAATATGTAATTTTGTTCTGACTTGGTATGAAAGTAAGTTCTGAACTGTTGAGTAGAAAATATGATTTTCAAAGACTTCTGAAGGAGAATATTTAATCTTATTTTTCTTTTTTCTCTCTAGCAAAGAAAGGCTTAAGAATTTACAATGTCAGGGTTGCAGTGGAAGCAGTGACATGACTCAGTTACATTTTTCATGAGCAAGAGGGATATAGCTTTAGAGTAAGACAAAGTCCTTAATGTCCTCAGTCAAATTATTTTGTTGTTAGACCATAAACAAAACGTATGCTCAGCTGAAACAGAATAATTGATTCTAGACATAGTCAACATACATCTCACAAAGGATTATTTAAAAATGAATCAGGCAAAAATGCAAAACATTTTTTGAAGTTGGTAAGCTCGCTTTTGAAGTAATCCTTACAGATCAGTAACTCAAAAATTCAGTATTTTAACACAGTGCACTGTAAAAGCATGTTCCTAAACCTCATCACTGAAAACTGTCACTGAATGCCTTGGGTCAAAGAAAAAAGTGATAAAAGCAGAACAATGGAACAAGTAATAAACTCCTTGCTTAATATAGTCAGAGAACAAAGTCTTCAACAATAAAGAAAATCCCTGTAAGATAGCAGAAAAAAACATAGCACCTTAACACTAACCAGTGTATCTGAACAGAACTATGATCAATAAAATTTGTGTCAAGCTGAAGCAAAACACAAAGTCCTAATGAATGGCTATGAAACAGAAGTATTTAGAGAGTGTACTTATTTTTTACACACTTTTCTGTGAGTTAGAAAACTCTTTTCATGTTAAAATACAGCTATGGTTTTTATACTACTTCAGAAAAAACTAATTTGAGCTTTGCCAGCAAGTTACTGTGCAAAGAGTATTACTGAAAATCAGTAACTGATTTTGTAGTTAGCATGTTTTGATCATAGTCTTAAAGGTAGTCCTGGATTTTCAATCACTTCTGGTTTTTTAAACACAAGTGATTCAAAACTTTTAAATACAAGTATTTCAAACACACGTATATTTAAAAGGAGATTTAGGAATGTACTTTTCAGTTGCACAGAAAGTTTGGACCAGATGATCCTTGAGGTCCCTTCCAACCTGGTATGCTATGACACTATTATCCAATTCGTTCCCAAGGTCCTGACTGAGCAGGGTTTTTAAGCACCTGCCAGTGGGACCAGCTTAAAATAAGTACATTCTTAAATACCTTGCTGAACTAAGTTTTCAATTACTACACATTAGTAAACATTAGCAAATCAGCTGCTATACTTTATTATAGAGCTGATCCCTTTCAGTTTTGGGACAAAGTGATTTTTTTGGGTCTAGCTGTGGTGCTATACTGGGTCCAGCTAAGTAACCTGAAGTGCTAAGGCTTGGACAACAGGCCCAAGCCAGAGTTGACCTATAGATGAATCCTGTATATTTTATAACTGATAACCATTGTGCTAGTAGGTATTGTACTAAGTTATAACAACCCACTTATGCTGATGCAAAAAGTGCTAAGGCATTGAAATACTGAAGCCCGAACAGCAGGCCCCAAGCCGAAGCTGCTAACTTAGCATGTAGTCATTAACAAAGTATGTAAGCTCACTACTGAAAGATGCGGCCTAGAATATAATCAGTAGTGAGGACAAAATGCTGAGAGAATGTGTCCAACTTCCCTTGTTTAGCCTTGTTTAAGGCTGAGAACCCAAGTATTTGGCCTTGTTAGAAACTCTCTTGGTCTCCCCCTCCCCGAGCCCTGGCCACGCTTTGGGTGGAATCCAACAAGAGAATGAAACCAGAAATTTTCTGCTCAAAACAAAGGTGACAGCTATTCTGGCTTGCCGATCTCTAGTATATAAGGCTGGACCTGCTCACAGTGACTTTGGAAGCCTCACCTATGGGTGGACGCACCGCGTAGGATTTCCCACGTGCCAGGACAAGCTTTCCACATCCTCGCTGTAACCGGGGCTCCCCAGCGTCTGCGGATCTGGATGATGGTAACGTATGCAAGTGGTGATGTATCTTTCTTAATCACTGTTCTCTCTCTCGTGTAGTAATGATTTGATGCATTACCTTGTATTTTTCTATTTGTTGCTTTAGGTGTATTATTGCCTTTTCTTACTGCATGTTTTCTGTATTACTCTGTTACATTATTTGGTTATCACCAGTAAAATACATCTACTCTTTTCACTCCTGTGTCTGAGTTTAATTGGTATCCTTAATCAGCAAAACAGTAACCTCACCGTGAGACTAAGGCCTGAGCAGGCATTGAAGAGCCATTTTTCAGGGCACACCAGCCTGGTACTTCTGTTAAGGGGAGGTAGATAGTCATTCGCATCCTTGACTTACAATCTGTGCTTTAGTAGTGCAATTATTTCTTCCTCTCGCTGCAGCTTTACCACAAGATGATATTATAATCATATGTGGAAGGAGAGTGCCTGCTCCTTTAAGGGTGTCTGGTCAAGGAGGGTTCAGTGCAAGGAGGGACAATAATAAAGGAAGGAAGCCATACGCAAGAACATGCAGGGACACAGACCTGACAGACAAATGGTAAGGGAGGGAGTGATAAGACCCAAACCTGATCAGTAACACTAATTGATGAGGGCATGTAAGAGTGTGAGAAAGTTTATTCCAGTGAGTTTATCTGATGAGGGAACGTGTCAGTTGGGAAACTAAGGGGAAAAGGGAGAGACCAGAAACAAAATACACAGAGACACAGACCTGACAAAACTAACAAGGAGAAAACAACAAGAAACGAACCTCAGTCACTCTAATTGATGGGCTATCAAGGCAGCCACCTCTTCCATCAAGATCAACCTGGACTTTGTAATGATAAGACTGTAAACCAGGGGAGACCTGGACTGGGAGGGGTGGGGGAATGGATGGAGCTGTACAGATCCATGGGGGATGGGTAGGGGGAGGTGGAGGTGGAGCAGGGGGGAACAAAGTGAGGAGCAGACAGAAAAGGGACAGTATACTTCTCTGGCTAAGCCCTGTGTCTAATCACTGTAGTCTGTCCTATCATCTTACTGACTCTTTTCTCAATTACCTCTCTGCCTGATCTCACTCTCTATCCCACATGTATGTGTGCTGCAAGGACTAAGTGCCAGCTGCTGGTGAGACCTGTGTGTGTGTGAGTAAAAACTGATGGCAGCTACTGGAGTCAGAGCAGGGGTGTGGGCACCCCTGGCCCAAAAACCAGCTACTGGGGAGGACCGGCAGGAGTGAGGCAAGTGAGGGTCTTGGTGCCGATGGCTGGAGTGTGACCATAGGTCACAGCCCATGTGCTGGCTGCTCAGGGGTGACTGTCTGCTTCTTCCCCAGTCCTGGTGTGTGTGGGGTGTGCACCTGTATTTGCTGGCAAACTTGAAGCTGGACCAGCTGGTGAGTAGGGGGGCATCAGATCCAGGACAGGGTATCAGACAAGTAGGGGGTCCATGCTGGTACACCCAGGGGACTTGTGAATGTGGAGTGCAAGAGGGACAAGTGTGAGAGTGTTTACTAGTAAGACTCAAGATGGACCACTTGGCGACTGGTGACCTGTGGGGCGGGTAAGGGGACCAGGAGCTGGGTAGGGGAGCAGGGCACGTAGAGGGGCAGTGCCAGTGCTTGGGGGATCCACAAACATGTGTGTGTGCTTGAGAACACGGAGGGTGCTGTGCGTGTGTCTGCACTAGTAACCTGTCTCTGTCAGCCCAAGAGGAGGAGGACGTGGCTGTCCATTCTTGTGTTTTATGTGAGTCCTGTATGTAGGCTGGAGGAAGTGGCCATCCTCCTAACATCCCTTAACAGACATCAACTTCTGTTGTCAGATCTATGCAAGCATGCCAGTGTGGTGAGCTGAGAGCCACCAGCGGACCCTGACACACAGGCAGCTTCAGTCTGTGAAGGCAGATCTCAAGCTCTTCTACCATTTGTGATGAGCCCACAGACTTATTTATGTCCTCACCAGTCTCCACAGGCATAAAAAAATGTGTCATCAGATAATTATGATTTTCTCAGCATCACCTCCTGCAGAGCAAAACCAGACACCTAATCTGAAATGAGGAATTAAGCTCCTAGCTCTTAGGTGTTAGACTATATCATAATGTTATCCATTAGAGTAAGATTCTCACACTTTTCCTGCTGGTCATACCTATATAATTTCTTCATAAGTGAGCATTCTAATGATTACTTAGCATTTTAAGTGTCTGCACTTTTTCAGTTAGTAACTTCATATCTTGAGCAGATTGCTTGTATTTTACTGTAATTAAGGGAGCTAACACCTACCTAACACAGCAAACCATGAAATTATTAAACAAGTGGTATCTTATTACAGAATAACAGATTAAAAGTATGCCAAATTAGGAATAATTATTAAGTTATTCATTCTGCTTTTTAAAAACTGCATGAATAATTAATTGGTGAAAATGTCACATCACATAAATGATGCTATTGTTCTGGTACTTATTCTCTTCTGCTCTTTCTGAAGGTGCACATCACATATTTGCACACTGTTATTTCTAAAGGCTTTAGGATTAATAAAAAGCATAAAAAGGGAGACTTGTTAATGTATCCAGCTCCAAGGTTTCCCTGACAGAAAAGAAAACATTCATGCCTGCATAGAGAATGTAACATATTTCTACTATTTGAACTTACTGGCACAACAGTAAAATTGACAGAGAGAATAAAATGAATAATCTTTTTATAGTGATCCCTCACAGCAACAGAAAGGATGTTAAGAGTATTGTATGAGAAATTTGCAAATGTACGTGTAAGAGGGCTGTGTTTGTTTCTGCACTAAGGAAAATTCTCTGGACTTTCTCAGAGTATTTGGATTCTTCTTATAATGTGAGTCTTTGATCTTTGACACCCAAATGGATGTTCAATATTTATATGAGTTATGGACAGGAAGGAAAAAAAGTAAATATATTTTAAAAGTTCTTTTTTAATTCAAGTCAAAGAGCTGGGAAGAAAAAAGATCAGACATAAGGACGCGTTCATACTAGTACTGTGCTGAATAAATACTCCAATCTCTAAGCATTCTTTTCTTGGACCCGATCCACACTCTGTTGTATTAAAGGAGACACAGTTAACTTCAATCAACTTTATACACATTTATATGATGTCAGATTACATTTTAGCTTTAAATAAACTTATGGTGATGCAAGGCTAATAGTTATCACAGGTTATGTTTTTTGTCACAGAACTGTCAGAAGAAAGGTGGAATTACTGATTTCTAAATAAGAGATAGTCAGGGATTCTGATGCTTGGGAAGAATAGGAGGCAGCTGAAATAATTGTCATTGATGGATGGTTCTGCTGGAACAGTCATTAGTGGAATCAGAAGTGGCACTGGCATTTAGTTTGTCATCATTAGGTTTTTAAAACAACAACTTAATAAAATAAATTTGGATTATCTTCTATTTCACACCATCAGCAAACTGAGCAAAGTATCTTTATATCCACTTGTAATCATATTTTCAAAGTTGCCTTCATGGCCTTTTCCTTTTACACACCAAGTTTAGCTGCTACAATACTGAATTCTAGAAAAAATAAAAGAAAAATTCTGTGGCCAGAAAATATACTGAATTCTGAGCATAAGAGACTTCCACTTTCCATTCCTTCATGCATATTGATTTTAGTGACGGCAGTTATTTCATTATTTATAACCTGTCTATGTCGAGAGAAAAAAACATCAATAGTTTTTACAGTGATGGCTGTTAAGGTCAATGTGTAATTTTCCAGTAATATTCCAAAAGAAAACTAGGAGAACAAAAAAGTTAAAATTTAGAAGAAAAGTCTTGTGTAGATTTTTTTCATCACGAGATCAACATGGTACATGCATTGATCAGTTGTAGAAGCAACACAATCTCAGTCAAGCAGTGATGGATTTTACCTGGGGTCAGTGCAGAAGTGCTATCACTGCTCTGGGGGCAGCACCAGGAGTATAAAGTAGGATCTGAGGACAGAAATCAAGGTTTGCAGCTGAAAAAGATATATTCTTCACGAGAGGGCAATGGCAAGACAGGGTTAAGCATATCAGATATCATAGTAAAAATGGTACAGAATGATCAAAAATATTTGACAAACTAGTGCCTGAGCATAGACTTCTATAGCCTCTTCTCCCAATCCCAGTTGCAAGTAACTGTCCCTGCCATCTCATGCCCAGCACTTGAAGTTCTCAGAATTCCCACCTGCCAGGCTATAGCTTGTTACAGAGCCATGACAGCACATGGAGCAATGTTAGTGAAGAAGAAATGGGAAATACCTGCTGAGCTCAGTAAGTGAAAACTAAAGAGGTAAAATGAACAAAAGAAGCTTAGGAATCAGCTTTAATTCTACCATCTGGATCAACCTCCTGCATCTCAGCTTGGCAACCATCCCTCATTTCTATGCCTGCTGAGATTTACTTATTATTGTTTCTTAAGTGGCAGCTGCATAAACCTAAAAATCCATTTGTTCTGCTAGGACATCTAGTTCCTTTTCCAAATTTTGGTGATCACTATCTGGAATATTATTTTTTTTAAAATTGTCACAAAATCCTGTGGTTTCACCCATGAGACATAGGCTTTATCTGGCAGCTCAAGCTCATTCTAGTCATGCCCACCACATGGTGGCCTCCTCTCTTCCAGAGCATCAGCCTTGACTCACCTCAGAAGGCCCTTTATTCTCACCTTTGATGTTCTTCTGCCATGAAGAACACTTTCATGAACAACACTTTCATCAGTTTTCCCTAGCTTGTAATTTACTTTGGGTCTCTCTAAGCCTTGTTCTTGTTCAAGGAACTCGTGTAAATTTCAGTCTGCAGAGTGTTATCTAACAGATTGATTCCTAACACCCATTTCATTTTTTTACAGCAAAGAACCTAACTAGGCTGCATCTATTCTTAAGCCATTTAAAACAGCATCATACCCATGCCTTTCCTGTTTGTATTAGCAAATGTTCCCATCTTTCAGCATGTAAGTGGCAAATAAGAGCTTAGATATTTCACATATTATCAGTCCAGTCATGTCATGAAGCAATTTGTATTCCTGGTCCCCCCTCTTTCAAGTCTCAAAGTTAGCAACAGGAAACTCTCATGCATTTTGTTATTATTTCTAATTTTCTTCCTACATTAGATTTCTTCCCACCTTAAATTTCCTTCTTTTTCAATCCTTCCCATAGCTATATTATGATATCAGGGCATGCACACAACTCACAGCAATAGCAGTGACACATTTGATGAAATTCTAACACCACTTGCAATTATTCTGTAGATTTTATCTTTGCATCTGATTCAAAGTTCATTGAAACCAACACAGACTGTCAATTTCAGTTGTAGAAGTATGTTCCGGTTTATTTTTGCTCAGGTGTATTATAGGGCATTTTTCTGTAATGAGAATTTATTGTATTTTCCTCTCCACACATCACTCGGAAGAGGTTGTGCCTCATCAGAGAACCATAGAGGTTCCAATTAATTCCCCCAATAATGTAAAAAAGTCAGAATAAGTTCATGACAGCTATAAAACATTGCATGGAATAGGACACACTCCTAAGCATACCTGACAAGGAATTTGAAAGGTAGAGCAGGAATGAAATTGAAAATTGAATGGACTATTCAGTAACACTGATGGCATTACAATTTACTATCCACTCACTGATAAAAAGAACATATTTTGGATAAAAGTCTGTATATATGTGTATAAGTCTACAAGCAAATAAAAGTCTGTGTAATGAAACAATTAAAATTTCATTCTGAAGCAGGCAGACATGTTTCCTGTACTCGTAGGATCTTTGGAAACTGAGAATGGTGCTGCCTGGCTACTGTGTTTTCCCACCTACATGGCAGAAGAAGCCACCATAATTATCTGAACTGATACTAGCAATATTCCCTTGATATCTTACCACTCAAAAGACTAGGGAACCATTGCCATATACCCTGAAAAACATCTGAGGACCCACAGCCTTCACTGACCTTGTGTTAAAAATGTTCAGCTTGTAGACTTAAAAGTTATTGGTACATGTAAGCAATTTTTCAACATTTTGAATGGTGCTCTGGTATCTTCTCAGTAAGGTTTTTTAGTTTTGGTTTGTTTTTTTTTTCCTTTATGTTTCTAGAAATCAGTTCTTAAATCTGGAAAAAAGTTACCAAGAAAAAAAACCCCTTAAAAGCTATCTGGACTCACTTCAGTGTGCAAGTTTATAACAAATAATTAGTTTATTAAATAATTTCCAAGGAGACAATTGTCTTTCCTTATATCTTCTGTACCATTTATAGCTCACAGACAGAAGATTTGGAATCCCACTTCTGGGCTTTAATCCTTTTTAGTGCTTCCCAAAGTGATCTCCTGTCTTCAGCGGTTCAACATCCCTACATACCTAACTGTTATTTTTTTAAGATTTTTTTTACACAAGTGACTATAATGCAAACACAAAATCAGGGCCTCACAGGATTGCATTCTATATGAATATATTAGAACAACAATTTTCTTGGCCTAAATAGGCATTTTAAAAAAGGGAGAAAGCAAGAAATCTGAGATATAGAGAAATTAAGATTACTATGTAAAATAGTTCCCAAACCAGAAGATCTGTATCTATTCTTTAGATTTCCCAGTCCCAAGAGGTCCCATGGTTTGAATGATTACCTTTTCTCAGTGTACCTTTACTTTCTGATCTCTACCATTTTCTCCAATGCAAACAGGAAAAAACAGTTCTTAAATGAGAAGAAAAAGACTAATGTTTAGGCTCAGAATATCCAGATTAGTTTCCTTCTACCTCTCCAACTTTGTTTCCTCATCAGATACTTTTTCTCCTACTTCAGATGTACCTATTCAAACAGAAATTCCTGTTTTGACCAAAACAAACACTTTCACTTTTTTTTAATGCTGCAGCAGAAAATGTAAAAAGATCCCCAGGCCTGTCAATGCATGTTAAAATGTAGGCTTCAAGCCAAAAGCTGGTACAAAGGCTGCAAAAACAATAAGCAAAGAGACAAGAGAATGGTGACAGTTTCTAAAGCTGTTCTTCCCGTGTAAACTGCTACTTATGTCATCTGCACTGCTTCTGACAGGAACATACAGCAGTTAAAAAGTGCTTATAATGTTGCAAATAGAAAACACTCACACTGAAACAGGTAGTTGTAAGAGTACATAGTTTTGAAAATGGCCAGAATAAGGCTCTTCATTTATCATTTTTCTAATTAAATCATTCTTTTATGTATATATATATATTAAAAAAACTTAGTGCGTTTTGAAGTATGCAGGTTGCATGAGTTCATTCTTATTCAAAAGTGTACTAGAACTTTTAATGGAAGGCTACTTTATGCTCAGATGCTGATGTGACACAAAAAAAATGTCTTTTATCAGAACTGTATTTCTGTGTGCTATTATGTATTCAGTTCTTTTGCCAACACGAATCTAGAGAAAGCAAATTTTTCAACTAAAGAAGACCCTTTAAAAAAAAAAAAAAAAAAAAAGACTGAAAAACAATCTTGACCAAAAAAAAACTATCAGCAAGCACTACTCTCCTTGGGAGATAATGTACTGTGTTGCCCCTGATCCTTTTCTTTCCCTGTCCCCAGTGCTGATATCATTTATGCACACATTAACACCTACTTATCTGCTGTCACTCTGACTACTTAGAAGATAAATTAAACATAGATTTGAAGCATTAGGTGAAGTTTACAATACTATGGTGTGCTAAGAGAATAAAGTACTCCTAAATTACCCTGAGGTAGTTTGAAGTAGTCTGATAAAGCCAACAGCAAAAAAGAGTGTAATGGAGATTTTCACAAAAGTGTTCCTCTTGGAAGCTGGCTTCTGACCATGGCTTGACATGTTCTCCTGTCTGCTAAAGCTAAGTATTTTAAAGATGTTCAAGGTCATGTTTTTCTTCCATTTTTTACCTTTTCTTTCCTGTTGGTTTAAAATGGCCTTTAAAGAATTTATAAATTTCAGCTGATGACAGTGTTGAATGTCTTAAGATAAACTGGAGAATGTGAGCCCAATATCACAATTAGGATCAAGAGAGGATTTCCCATAGGATTCATCTAAACCTAGAGAAAATATGCTGATCCCAGCAAAAGTAATCTTTATATAAATGTTGCAAAAATATTTAATTATCTGTCCCTCTTTTATCTTCTTTCCTAAATTATTTATCTTCCCAGTCAATCACGTTCTGGGCACTGTTTTGAGGACTAAAAATAGTAGGACTTCATGGGATAGCAGACTGGACTTGAATAATCATCCAAAGGTGTGGCAATCTTTTCTAGACTACATGTACCTACCAAAGGTCTTTTAAAATTAGATTGAGAATGTTACACTTCATGAGTTTTCTGTTGGACTGAATGCTGTTATTTCTATTAACTTCAGGAGAAACTGAGACTGTTCAGCAGCGCCATTTATCCATAGGGGTTTAAGAAAGGTATTAGAATCTAGCAGTTGAAGAGAAGAATCCTAAGCTTGAAATTGTTAGTCTGGATGGCGAATAACGAATAACGGTATTTTCTGTGCTTAGAACATCTGAAAGATAATTTGGGAAAACACATTTCAGTTCTGATTTCTGCACTGACATTGGTGACCTTAGCTATATCAAGGAAACAGTATTTCAGTTCCTCCTTGTAATATGAGAATATCAATGGTTTCTGTTCCCAGTAGTTATCCTCTTCAGACTGCAAACTCTTCAGGGCAAAATACAGCTGTAACACTAGGTTTCTGCATTGTCTATGTATTGTTGTAAAGCAAATAATTAATTAGATTTCTACTGGGAGAAAGAGTGTAATCAGTGTGTTGAGTACTTGAACTGTCATCTTTTGGAAAGATGCGATTGTGATGATCAGAATAGTTATTAGCCTTCCCCCACAGAGCCCTTATTGGTGCCCCAAACCATCTTGGTTTAAGTAATTTATATCCTTTTTCCTCTTTTTTTAAAAAAAATCCATAGACATTAAACTGTTCTCTCTAATGTCACAAATATTATATATAGGTATAGATATAGATTGATATTATATTTATAGCAAAAGATAAAAGATGTCACAAAGCAAGCATTGAATCATTCAGCAAACACTATGCTTTTAATAACATGCAAATGAAACATCTTCCATGGTGTTAAAAGAGTTTCATGCTGATTAAATAGAAAATGTATGTCTGAATGTAACAAAATGACCTCAGTAAATTGATAAAATTTCATGTGGAATAAATACAAATCATGCATGAGCAAAAAATATCTCTTGTTATAAATAAGATTGTGATGAATAACTCATATGGAGCTGTTATACACAAATCCAGTTAAATTGCACAGTTCATGTATGTGATTCATACCACTAACCGGTCCATATTTGGAATTTATAAAATTACTGCCATTACATACCAGAGGTCATTTTAAATAGACCTACGCCTGTCTTCCAATTCTTTTCCCACATTCCCCATCACTAGTTCCTTAGGCAAAAGCTTTATAAAATCCACTATGTACACTGTTGACACCTGGGATGTTCTCCTGCCATACTCCTGAAGAGAGCTTAGCCTCTGCTGCTGTCACTCTGCCTAGTCACACAAATCCTCTACTGACTGCAATGTTTTTACTGAAGCACTATCTCACACATCCAGTATCATTAATAAATGGTATTCTTGTATGGACAAACCTTGATCTCTGACTTTATGTGCATATGCTATTGCCTTCAAAAATTATTTCAAGGGAAAATACAACTCTCGGAATGATGCATATACTCAAGGTGTAAACAGTAAATTTTAAATACAGAAAAATAAGGAGAAAAGTTGACAGAACAGGAAAATCAATAAATAATATTTTATATCACAATAGTCAATACTTGACATCTGAACAACTGAGCTTTTCATAAAACTGTTTTCAGTCACTAACAGCTCTTGAGTTTAAACTCTCTGTCCTCCAAAATGCTTCAATGATCTGAAAATCTTACAGACTAAGGGTTACCATTAAAGGACGAAAGTACAAAACGCCTACAGTTACTTTGCTTAAAAATATGGAGAAGTAAACTACATTGTGCAGTGTATAAGATACATATTATCTTCAAAAATTACAATCTAAAAGCTAAGGTTCACTGTAAACTGATGCTACCAATATTATGAACACGTCTTATGCACTAGTGTGTATAGAGTGCAATATTGCAACAGCAAGCAGTAAGGTCATTCAAAAAATAGTATTCTAGAATTTCATTAGCACAATTACACAGTTTGTGTGAAGGACTTTCTGTTTTCCTTTTGTTTTTTGTTTTTTGTTTTTTTTAACTGAATGTGTAGATCTACATATTGGTTTTGTTCCCCACTGTACATGGTGCATTACCAGAATTTCATATACATTGCAGTGTCTGTAAATTTGACCAACTCAGTAGTGGTTTTGATGCTTACTCTTCCTACATTTCTTCAGCTTTGTGGTGAAAGATTTTTGCATTAATATAGTTTCTATTAAGTACAAATCAAGAGGTATTACTCTTTGTAATACCCTTTAAAACACATCTAAACTTATTATAAACCTATTAAAATAATACAAAATTAGTATAACTGGGTTGTTACAGTTTTGATAGAATGGAACCAGAACTAGTCTTTCTCTTACTTGGAAGCTTGTTTTATTTAGAAATAGATATGCAACCCATAGATATGCAATGCTCTGCCGTATTAGTATTTACATTGCATTAAAATTATCAGTTCCATAAAAATAGGAACTTAATATAAATTGCCTGACAGTTTAATCAACAACAACAAATTAGTGCTTCATCAGCAATCATAAAATCTTAATTTTTACCCTCTTTGGAATTCTGTTTTCCATTGGATAATTCATTTGCAATGTATATTGCTTTGCAGAGTAAATATATGCATATTCATAGTAAGAGTGAGGCAACCATGTGCTCAAAAATAATTTTTAAATAATTAGTTTAGTCTCATAAATAGTTCCAGAAAACTACATCAAACACTTATTTTTCATAAAGAAGATCAATGAAATATCATATTAAAAAATATAGCTGAATAACATTTATTTGTCTGAACAACTAAAGAAGTTATTTATGAGCAATTAGTCTTTGAGTTCATTATTATGTAGAGCTAAATTCTGAAAAGTATGGAAAGCAGTGGATGCCCCATAGGGAACAAGGTCTCCCATTCAGTGTTTTCCTGTATTTCCCAAAGGGCTATGAGACCTCCCCGCCATGACCGCTGTGACAGGGGCAAAGCAGAGGCACCTGTGTAGGAATAACACAGTTTCTAGGCAGAAATAATCTCCCTTTATTAAGTCAGTTGAGAACAATGGAAAAAGGGAACACATTTTCAAGAGTACAATTCCCACTGAAAGTTAACAGCTTCTCCTAAAACAATGCATTTTTCACAGCTGTGAAGAGCAGAATACCCCAGTGCTTTCAGGGCATTCAATGTGTATATTTTGTGTACAACAGCAGATCTGCAGCATTCAGGCCTGTGAAAAGACCCTATGCCAAACAGTGGCTATATTTCTTTTATTCTGGATGCTTTGCATTTTGTGGAAGACATCTCTGTGTAGACCCCAAGCAGAGTATATGCCATCTCCATCCATCAGTGGAGTAAACTACTCTCCTGTTTACTTCACAAACTTCATGTATACTGAACAGCCAGGATAGGAGTTTCTTCTTTAGGTGTGCAAATGTCAGTAGATTAATAGTAACTTCCTCAGCTTTATTTTTGTTTGTGTTCGGGAATAGATCATTCTGTAAATTGTTCAGAATTACATAGTCACTGAGAGAATAAGGTAAAGATGGCACTAGATTTTACAAGGCCATGGTTTTGACCTATTCAGCCATTTTCTTTGTAGCATTTTATTTGCCTTTTTAAATAAATGAAGTTTATAAATTCCCTTCTACAAACAGGCAAAATGTAAATGAAATGTAAGCAACACACTTTTCCTATCCATCCAGTAAGTCCAAGGTTTCCCATGACTGCAAATATTTTGTGTGTAAAAACCATACTAATATCACCTTGTTGAGTCCTTTCAGTTAGTTTGTCAGGGAGTTTCATTTCCAATAAAGGAATATAATTGCTTTCTATTTGGCGAAGGTGAGATTTTTTGAGCTAGTTATTGCTGTAGGTTTTATTCACCAGAGATTTCTTCATGCTCCCGTGGAAGCAAATGACAGGACCCATATTAAACTGCAACTCTGTGACGGATAGAAGTGAACTACTTCACCAAGAGCTCTTTCCTTCCCCTTCCCCAGTCCAATTCTAGTCACCTCAGCAGGGATTAGGCATAATAAATCAGCTTTGTGCTCATTTCAGCAATGGCGAACAATAAATCACAATAATTCTCTTACTGTTCAGAGAGATTTCAATTCTTAGGAGATTTTTAATCACAGCAGAGAGGCAAGAGTGTTAATGAGGTCTATAAATTACCTTAAAAGAGGGTAATTATGTCCAGTGTTGTAATAAAGGCTGAGACAGCTAATATCATTAAAGCAATTAAACACTTTTTTAGATTGGGAAGATAAATTAGAATTAAAATATTACTGTAAACAAGGGGCCCATTTATTATGAAACAATTAATTAAATAGTGGACTCAGCTAATATTGCACTAGCTTAAACAGGTTCTGTGAACTTCATACAGATTTCATAAAGTAACAAGGCTACATATCACAAGTAGATTGTTATTACATTATCATCACATGAATCAATGAACAACATCTTTACCTGCACTCTTAATTAGATTTTGTTCAATGCAATTATTATAATTTCTTCTTAACTAGCTTCTGCTCATCTTTTTTCTCATCTAGATTTGTCCTTATCTTTCTCAGGTTTCTTTTTTGTGGTATGCATTTCTAAAATAAAAAGAACCTCATCATGATAAATAAATAACTGGACATTTCTGAATGCTTAGTTACTATCAGATTTCCATGGATACATTCATCACAAAAACATTAGCACCAGAAGATTTTTTCATTAATAGCAGTCATAAAATCTGAATAATAAAGAAATTAGTAAATATTTACTCTGTTCTATTTAAGCTATACTCAAAAATAAACTGAAATCAAAACCTCGGTGTTGAGTACCTAACTACCCCTGATTTTGTGTCCAAAACCAAAATAAAACATCTTTTTTTTTTAATCATATGCTTTTTCAGCACGATGCCATGTACTGCTCCTTTCAGTACAGTGGCAAATTTCATTAGCAAAAGTGAGAAATATGCCTACACTAATTTAGCTTATAGGTTTTGTGGTCAGGAACTCTTTTAGGAGGAAAACACAGAATTTTAATTTTATCAGCCCAAAGATAGCATAAAATGTAATTTTTTGCCTACCTGATCTAGTAAGCCTAGGCTAATTATAAAGTGTTTGATGGTGGGAAGCAGATACCTAGGAGATGCAAGAGCCTAACAGCCCAGAAGAATGGCCTAGCCAGTAGTCTGTGGCTACTTAGGAAAAAAAAACAAGGGGAAGGGTGTGGTAGCATCACAATATTTTATGGAAGACTTAAATATTAGCAGGGTCAGAGGAATCAAGCAAACACGAGCACAGCTGACTAGCCCAGGAACTGAGACATTCGCTTAATAATGACAGACCAACAATTTATGAAATCCTTGTCTCTAGGAGCTTTTCCCTTCCTAATGCAGTATCCAGATTCAACACACTGCAGATTCTTGCTCTTTGGGGCTCAATGATCATTTAACTATTTTGTACAATGGAGAACAACTTAATTCAGCTGTTTTACAAGAGTTCATTGCTGGAAGAAATGCACTGGAAGTCCTTCAGTCTGGGCAGAAGATTCGTACTGTGCTCTTGCATAAAATGGAGAGGAAGGCAACATCATATGCCAATGTTGCTTTATTCCATATTTCCTCATTTGATTTACCTGTATGTTTTGAAATGGTTCAGTAAATTAATTCCAAAGAGTAATCATGGACATAAACACTGAGAGGTCCCAAAATCTGGAAAAGAATTTGTCATTTAATGCATAGCCCTATTTTCAGTACTTCTTTTTGTTTATCATATAGTGGTTGCCTGCTGTGAGGTCCTTTCTGAGGTCCCTAACTTCCCACCTGTCCCTGACCTCCCAGTTGTAGTGACCATAGGAACACACCTCCAGGACTGATTCTACTCAAAGGACCAAGCAGAAGATCCAAGAACTATGTAAGGATCTAGAGAATCTCAGAAAATACCTATGACCCTAGTTAACTACTGGACATCACTTTTGTCTCCTGTAGTTTGCCAAGGTTATACCCAGCCTCTGTCAACATACTGGAAGATTTAAATGTTTTAGATCCTTTTTTATATGCCCAGTGAGCTCAACTGTGACTTATTTTTCTATCTTTTGTTTCCAAAACCTACATTTTACTTGTATTGTAAAACAAATTCAATCTGAGATGTGCATTTCAGTCTGCAACAGAGTTTAATAGCTCTTCTATACTCTGTAAAAGCAGGATTATAAAAATGATATTATAAGTATGCTCAAGAAAATTTATCCATGGGTATATGCATATATGAACACAGGTTTAATAAAACTGTTTTAAATGATTGCCAGAGGATGTAATCAATGGAAAAGTGACAAGTGTATCTCAAAGATATAATCTTAATAACCATAATTCGTAGTCAAAGCACAGGTTGAATACAAAGGTCTACATGTATCTCACCTGATGTTAGGCACGTAAGTGAATTGCCCAAGGAAGGAATCTGGGATCCTGCTATAGGCAATGGAAAGAAAGGCACATTTTATGTGCAGAGGAGTTCCTAACTGAGCAAACTGCTTGCTCTATTTATTGTCTACATAATTGCACAATGTTATGGGCTCCAAATTTAGAATTTCAGCTAAACAGGAAATAATCTTTTTCTAAGGGCCAAATCAAAGGAATCTAATTGCAACTTTGAAGTATTCTCTTTATAGCAAAGAAAAACAGGTTAGAGGAAATTAGTGAGGAAACATATTTAATTTTGTATAAAAATTGTGTGCGTTTTATGTAAATTTCAAAAATTTCAATTAAAAATAGACAAATCCTATGAAAGATGGATTTTTTTTCTAAGTATATATTTGTTTTCTGTATAACAGAGAAAAAATACTCTTCTGATGTGATTGATTAAGAAGGTAGACTAACAGGTGCTACAATATTTCTTGGCTACAGAGACGTATATTCACCATTTTGAGACTGATGCTGGTTTTCAGCTGCATCATCTGTACAGTCAAAAGGTAGCAAACACTTTCAGCCAAACCTCCCTCAATATTTTTTCTATGTCACATAGCACAACAGACATTTGAGGCTGCCTCCTCTCAGGGTGAGATGGTGGGAGTCTGCTGAGCAAATCTAACAATTCAGGAGCAGTTCCCAACATTTTCTTTAGATTTCCTCCACCTCTTGGCCAGCGATTTCAACCCTGTTTTCTGTACACATTCAGATGTCACCATTCATCTCACCCATCTGCAGGCTGATACAACCTCCCAACCCATTGGAACTTAAAAGACATTTTTTTTTCTTTTCTAGGCTAGTGAGTTAATGTGGTTAAGCCAATAGGAAGACAGTGGTGGAGGATATAACTGGCAATGGTGGGATACTCAGTTGTTGCACCAAGTCAGTCTAAAACTGGTTCATCTAACTTCACCCATTGTATAGCCATTATTGGAATAAACCCATGCATTTCACCTTCAGTTTGCTTGTGACAAAGCCAGACAATAGACCAGCATTCAGAGTATACAATAGGGACAATTGGATATATAACATTGCTGATGTAATACATGCAAAGCAATGTGAGGCATTATTTTTATTCTTCTTCAGCTTTAGCAGGTTGAGGGGTAGAGGAAAATCCGTAGTCAGGAAGGAATGGATTGTGAGGTCTCACAAAAGGGAATTATGCCATGTTTGAGTGCTGCTCAGTTAGCAATTTGTGAGTATAAATACAGTGTGAAACAGAAGGAAATTGCAGGACTTTTCTCTGTTAGCATTTGCAAACTGCTAACAGCTATCAGGCAACTGACTGGCTGAGGGTTATAATGAATATAGCTCTAGCTGACCTCCAGTGTAACCCTACATGGTCTTCCTCTTACTGGTGCATATATTTATCTTGCTCAGATGTCAAGAGATTTTAAGATTTAAATACAAGAGGATGTGAAAGTTTACTTAATCTAAATAATAAAGTTATGAAGGAAATCATATACATCCGTTGCCGACAAAACCAAAGAGACTGGACTCAGTAACTCGAAATGTCCCTCCCATTTCTGTGCTTTTAAGACCAAAGGTATTAGTGTTTCTTGTCAGATAAAGATTCAATTCATACAGGAACAGCATCTGAAAATGAACACTGGCTATTTCACAGGAAGTAATATGGAACCGCTCAGCAGCCCATTCCTTCCTAGTCACTAAAGTCAGACAACAATTCATGCTCTAAAACTTGAAACTTCAGTTCCTTTACAGAGCTCCTTGTTTTTGAAAAACATTCGATGAGATATTCTAAACATAACTGGTCTTTTTTAATTACAGTTTGTAACCCTGTACTATCATCTGTGGCCATGAATTTCAAATAGTCCTTGGATGTTTTATAACAATTATTTCCATTCACTATATTCTTGTATATAATTTCTGATTTTCAATACTGATACATCTAATAATTGTGTTATAAAGAGAATGCCTAGCCTATTGGATAGCTTAATCTATTTATTCACTAACTATAAAACATTTTGTATGGTATAGGATGAGAATACTCAATTTCTAATACTGGAAAAATTACCAAATCAACTTTTATTTTGATAGCGTAACTAGAATTTTTTCTTGCAGGCAGGAAAAATACAACAGTTTTAAGTTAAACTCTGCTGGATCATATTTGCACAGATTAAAATGATCATAGAAAACAATATAAACTCCCTGATACAGGTTTAATGTATAATACACACTGACAGTATATGTAATAACTGAATGCACTATATGTATTAGTGAGCAGTTACTGAAGTAGTTCACACCTGCTTGGAAAACTTAACAAGTCAATATTCTAATAATGTAACAAATAATTTAAATAGAAATTGTATGATTTATAGTTTCTCAAAATGTGAACAGACTTTTTTTTCTTAAATAACCAAGCTAAAACAGAAAGACAGTTCATGTTGGGAAGGAAGAGGGACTGATTGCTATATAGGATTTTCCAAACTAAATCTGGCAAATCATCCATCTTGTTCTGTAACCTGCCTCAAATAGTTACAAGTACCTTGTAGAATACTCCTAGGGGAAGAAAGAAAAAAAATCTCAGGACACAATTCATTAGCCAATGATGTACATTCAGTCAGATCCAGGGTGATGTTTTACAAGTTTCATTTGCTGTTAAGGTGCTTCCCATTTTTAGTTTACCTAAACTATGCAAACTAATTTAAAGCCATTTATCATCTATAAAAATTAGGTTAAATAAACAATACAGACTATTTTCATTTCAGATACATTTTTAATGGCAGTCTTGCTTAGAATTCATTTCACCAGTTGTCTGCTATCAGTCATGGACCTAGTTTAGTTCTCACCTTGCCCAACTTAATGTTCAGCAATAGTTTGCTGGTTATTAATTACAACTCCACAGTATAGCAGGTGCCCCATGCATCTCACCCCATTTATATTCTGGCAGGCTGGTACACCTCATTCTCATATGCACACAGCACCAAAGCAATTACTGCTAAAAGCAGGTGTATTATTCATTGTGCTATGAAAAGTTCTCTTCCTGGTAGAAAGGTAATGAGTACTTGAAAAGACTAAAGTTTAATAATATTCTGTTAGCAGATCATCTGTTAGAAATACTGATTAAAGGAAAGAGTGAATGCCAGATCCACATTTGGTACTCATTTGCATGGCTCTACTGAAATCAATGTCTATATAGGAATCTAAATATCCAAGTAAAAAGTGCTGACCTTTAAGACTGACTCTTTGATCTCTGATCATTGAGAAGCTTGCATGAGTTTTCAGCTGTCTCTGAAAATACACTTGAATTTCCCCAAATGATAGTTAAAGATATTTTTAAAAAACATTAATTCTGAGAATGAGCCTAAATTACAGAGCTGAAGCTTGGATGCAGATACAAAACTTCTAGAATAATCACCATTCTTTGATACCACGTTTTGGAAGGAGCAAGTCTTAGAGGAAAAAAATGGATGACTAAGATGTAGAGAGTATCTCATCCTAGATGAGACCTTCTTCAAAGTTCACGTAAACTTAGATACACAGCTTGATTCTTGTCTACTTCTGCATCTGCAACATAACACTGAAACCCTAGAGAGATTTAATTCATACGCCAATTTAGACAAGTCTCAGTAAAGTCCCCTGAGGTGTGAAGACCTTACATTACTCTATGTCAGTACTTTGACTTTCATTTGAATGGTGAGTGGGGCAGGATACAAAGGTAAAAACTGGACTCCAGTTCAGAAACATTATTGCCAGTATTCCAGAGGTCCTAATGTTGAATTATCGAAATAGATGACAGGCTTGTTATGAGAGGCCTCACTTTTGATAACTGACAGGTTAGATTCTCTTTGTGAACAGGCACAGTGATTTATAAGGGGACACTTCTTCTTAGTATCCCCTCTGGAAGTGGAAAAATGTGAAAGTAGAAAAACCTTTAATTAAAAAGGAAAATTCTGTGAAAAAATGTTAGCAACAAGCAAAAAGATTATTCAATGGATTGCAGAAATAGTCACAAGCTGATAAAACAACTAAAAATGGATAATTTAAAGTGTTTCAATTCCTAAAGGACTGTATTTAAATTCTTAGCTAAATTCTTACTTTTATTTTTGACTAGTGCATTCTAATGTGACTCTAGATTAAAACATAACGATATGCTGGACAGATTCCCAAATTTGCTATATTCAGTTCTAAATTGTGTGGACCTTGGAGACAATTTCAGAAATGTAAGATTGCACAAATATTTCTTGAAGAAAGGTTATTGCTGTGTTTTAGATGAAGCTGAGGAGGAAATTATAAGTTCCATGAATGGTTGATGTACATTTACTTTCTTTTACCTGCAGACTCACTGATATTTGTGATAACTATGGAGGTGAGTAACAGTTTGTTTATCAAGAGTAACTTAAAGACTTATACTTAGAAAAGTCTGTGCCTATGAAAATGTTTCTGTTTTAAATTGTTGAAAGATTTTATTTTTCACTTTCTATCTTGACCATGTTCCTTCCTGCTCTAGTGAACATTTATACTCAAGGGGAAGTGCCTGAATTCTCCATTTTTCCTTCTTATTCTCTTACCAGAGACAATTTGAGACATAAATGACTTTTGTGTGCCTCTATGTAGCTTATTGGTCAATGACATGGGATCTTAAGATGGCATAAATAATTTTGTGGGTATTTATGTTTATTGTTGAGAGTCCAGAATTTTGTATGAATTCTACTCGAGACCTACAAACAGAATAGATTTTCATGGCAGATTTTAGGAGAAATGCAAAGTAGTTGACAGTGTTTCTTCATGCAGGAAATAAACAAATACCCAATGAAGTCCTGGGAATGCAAATGTTTTGAATGGAATTACTCATGTGAGCAAAGTTATGTACATGCTGAAATAGCTAAGGAAGGAAAGCTAATTTGCAGGTCGTTACTTTTGCTGCAGTTCTGCCAATGTATCTATGCAATTCAGTGACTTCCACATCTAACAGAGTCTGTGGAAGTAAGGCTCCCCATCTTGTTCAGTGGGAGAAGGACATTCTCAAGGGTAGTCATTTGGCATAGTTGGAAGTCTACTGTTTTCATATATAGCCACAAAAAAAAAGAATTTCTTGGTTACACAGGAAAAAATCTCAACATTTTTGCATATTCATCTGTGGACTTACACATTTTCTTCTTCTAAGGCAAAGCTTAACTTCCCATTTCCTTCAAACATATCTTCAAGGGAACATGGCCTCTAGAAATAGAAAGAAACATAGATAAATAAATAAGTGCATTTCTCCAAATTAGCATGAATTTTGTTTTAAAATGCCATATATTTCCAGGGGTTTAGTTCTGCTGAAAATTCTTTGAACACCAGACAATTTTATCAAAAAACAATTCAGAAGTTTTCTGAGGTAGGCACCCAGCCTTGACTATACCTCAGGCAACATCTGAGTTTACATCAAAGTTGGAAATTAGGAAACAATTTAAATAATTATTTTAAAATCAATATGAACTAATTTCATAAATTTTTACAGATCTCATAATTTTTCACATATTTGTTAATGGTTCATAATACTTTACAAAAATTTAGAAGGGGAATATCTTATAACATTGATGATTTTCAGATGTGTAGTATTTGATTAGCATTGTTCAAGTTCCTTCCATCAAACCCACATAAAATTCACACTCAGATTAGTCTGTACACCTAGGGACCTTTTGGCCTGGGAAGCAGATTACACTACTGTTGGATTCAGGCTGACATCTATTAAAAGTTCCTCAGTTTTACATCACTAAACAAAGGCTGAGGTGTCCAATGTGGTGTCCAATGTTTCTCCAAAGAAGGTTCTTCCTTACTTGTTGCCATCCTGTGGGAGCGTTATGGAAAAATATCAGAAATGTGTTAAAAAGAAATACAGCTGTCAGAAGTGACAGAGGAAAGAAAGAAAGAAAGAAAGAAAGAAAGAAAGAAAGAAAGAAAGAAAGAAAGAAAGAAAGAAAGAAAGAAAGAAAGAAAGAAAGAAAGAAAGAAAGAAAGAAAGAAAGAAAGAAAGAAAGAAAGAAAGAAAGAAAGAAAGAAAGAAAGAAAGAAAGAAAGAAAGAAAGAAAGAAAGAAAGAAAGAAAGAAAGAAAGAAAGAAAGAAAAAAAGGAAGAAAGAAAGAAAGAAAGAAAGAAAGAAAGAAAGAAAGAAAGAAAGAAAGAAAGAAAGAAAGAAAGAAAGAAAGAAAGAAAGAAAGAAAGAAAGAAAGAAAGAAAGAAAGAAAGAAAGAAAGAAAGAAAGAAAGAAAGAAAGAAAGAAAGAAAGAAAGAAAGAAAGAAAGAAAGAAAGAAAGAAAGAGAACTTTGCAATGCTTTGAAGGAAAAGGAAGCAAACATAAGAAATAAAGCCTTTATAAGAAAATGAGATGCAGAACAGAAAAGAATAAGACAGAAGCAAAAACGAATCAAGATATAGCATAGGAACTGTTCTTCTTCTTAGTTGTCCTTTATGTTTAAGCTAAAAAGACCTGTTCTATTAACCTGAATCAAGACTAAGCCCCAAGATGGGGATATTTCTGTGTCATGTGTAATAATAGTTTGATACTGCATTGAAAAAAATCTTATGCTTAAGTGGTTTGGCAAGGCCATGATGCTTTTCAGTTCCTCAGTTCCCTCTTAATTCATTGTGTCCTGGTTTGAGCCCAGAGGGAAAATGAGTACCATGCAGCCACTCCCTCACCCCTTCCCCCTTGGGAATGGGAAGGAGAAACTAAAGCAAAAAGTTTCAGGATTGAGATAAGGACAGAGAGGATGATTCACCCATTATGATCACAAGCAAAAGACAAACCCATCAGGGGGAAGAAAAAGAACATCAGTTTAATTTAAACATCACCAACAATACTTAATTTACCAATCAAACAGAGAGGACGTGAGAAATACAACCACATCTTAAAAACATCCTCCTCAACTCCTCCCTTCTTCCTAGGCTCAGCTTTGCTCATGAGTTCTCTACTTCCTCCCCTCCAGTGACATAGGGTGAAGGGGAGGGGGCATGCAGTCAGTGCATCACCCGTTCTTTCTGCTGTTTTATCCTCCTCAGTGGGAGGACTCCTCACACTCTTCCCCTGTTACAGTGTAGGGTAACTCTCACTGGAGACAGTCTCCATGAACTTTCTCCTACATGAGTCCTTCCAATGGCTGCAGCTCTTCCCAAACTGCTCCAGTGTAGGTCCCTCCCACGGGTTGCTGTTCTCCAAGAGCCAAACTACAACAGCAGAAGCTTCCCACAGAGTCCTGGCCTTCTTTGGGCACAACCACCTGCTCCAGTGTGGGGTCCTCCATGGGCTGCAGTGGGGCATCTGCTCCACCGTGGACCTCCATGGGCTGCAGGGGCACAGCCTGACATCTCACCATGGGCTGCAGGAGCATCTCTGCTCTGGCACACCTTCTCCTCCCTTATTCCACTGACCTTGCTGCTTGCATAGGTGTTTCCTTCACAACTCCTCCTCACAACTCCCACTCCTCCTCCCAGTTCCCCTTCATTGTCACAGAGACATTGCCACTGTTGCTAATTGGCCTGGCCTTGGTGCAAAGGCGGGTCCAACTTGGAGCTGGGAGAGCTTCAAGAAATTTCTCACAGGGGCCACCCCTGTAACCCCTCCCCCACTATCAAACATCTCCCCCCCCCCCCCCCCCCAAACCCCAACACAATCGCAACTCTGAAAATTTAGAAAGTGAGATTATTAATCTGCACACCAAAAAGTGACTGTGGCATGACTGAATTACAGTTATTTTTCTTCATTCATTACATATAAATAGTCAAATTTAAGGATGGCTGACCATAATAACATTCTGGATTTTCTGTCTACTCTTTACCAAACTTTGATCATGCTTTGCAGCTCCCCTGTGCAGCCATTTAAGAAGACCTCTTCTGCAGTTTACAGACAATTTCACCAAAAGCCTTATTTAGCTTCCTAGAAACTAAGAGCAGCCTTCATCCATGGAAAGCAGCAGATGGGAAGTAAGTTGTCTGCCAGTAGCCAGGGAGAGCTAAAGAGATATATAGCTCCTGAGTGTAATTTACTGAAGACAACTCTCAATGGTTTACTCTAAAATTCTTTGTTTAACCACAATTAATGCTGAAACCACAGCTTTCACATGGCTGGGTTCTGCAGCAGCTATTTACATTATTATTCCAAAACACCAAGGGAGTAACATAGTGCTCTGTAAGGAATGATGCATCTTTCTTATAGTCTGTAATTCTAGCATTTCAAGATACTAGAGATCCCATTCAGGTACCTTAATGGTGTGGGCAGATTTTCAACAACTCTCAACAGGCGTTTTGTGTTGCTGACAGAGACACTGAGAACCCAGCAAACTTTGTGTAGGTATTTGACAGAAAATCAGCTACTTTGAAAAATGGCCATTAAATTTCAAATCCTGACTTTCTCCAAAACATTTAGACTCATTATACAAGCAGAAGGTTTGAAAATCCAAGGCAAAATACAGTCAAAAAAATTGCAGGCCCTGGCTCTGAGATGGGTTGAGAGAATCTGAGTTTGACCTTTCTCTGACATGGTTCAAGCACCAGATTCAGACATGGCAGCAAGAGGATCCCTAGAAAGAAAAGATGCCAAGCACTTTGCTCAAGGCCACAGAGGAAAACCCAGCATAACAATCTGGAACAAGAAACATCTATCTATTAAAGAAAAGGCCATCTGATTAACCGCCTCTTCACCTGTCCCTTTCTGTGTCACCAGAGGCCATCTGTGACATAAGGCAGATGCTTTTACACCCACTGAGAAGGCTAGATAGAGAACAGTAATGAAGAATACATTATTTTATTTTATAAAGAACATACTCCACCAAAGTATTTAAAAAGACTATTTGATTAGTGTTCGTAACAGCCCTGTGAATTAGACAAGAAAGTAATACCATAATCATTACTTGACATGTGCTAAATAATTTGTTCTGTGCCACAGTGGGGAAGTCTGCATCAGGATCAGGGGGGGAAAAAATGTGTTGTCCCTGCTTTGCTCTTTCTAGCTTTATATTCATTTCATTAGATGAAGCAATGCTACATTTCTATGTCTTTAAACTTCGTAAACTTCATCAGACAATGGAACTCTTCCAAATCCAGCCTGAATACTCAAACAGAAATGAACATTAATCAAGAGCAGGGAATCTTTTTATTGACTTGTAAAGACTCTGAATTCAGCTCTTTGAGAGGACTGTTTCCCACAGCAGATAAGATTATGACTACATGGCGTAGCCTAAGAAGCATCATAAACCAGTAAGCAAAAGGCTGCTGGAGAAGAAGTGCAGGGAGCAGTCCTGCCTATACTCCCTTTGCAAGGCTCTTTCTTTCTGACATCAGGAATTTTGTTCAGATCTCCATCTTCCATAGGGTTTCCTCTCAGTTTTTTCCTTCACCATAAAGGACTTCTAATACCACTGCAGTTAAAACCTCTTCTTTTTTCATTTGTCTTTCAAAGCTTTGTCTTCTCTAGTCCACTTAGTGTATATTTCATTACACCTTTGTGTACTGAAATCAAGCAATGATGAGCCACAGAAAGTTAATAAAATGCTACATTGCCTGCCTTTCACAAGATGATGTGTAGCATATTCATTCAGGAGCTATATAATCTTTAAATGTCAGCACTAACTATTATGAAATAGTTTTTCATGGTGCTGTAGATTTTTTTTTAACTCAGAGGAGGGTTGTTTGTTTTTTTCCTCCCTTCCCTGCCAGTTCATGGCACTGTTTCCTGTATAATCATCAGCTTTTTGGCTCTCATCAGGAACTGATAGCAGTTCACATTTGAAACATTTGCATTAGAGAAAGGTGAACCAATGTAGCTAAAATAACAAGGACTGCCTAGGTATCTAAATTTCTCACCTTTTGTGATTTCATTATTCTTCATTTGTGAAATGACGGTGAGCTGTCAGAATCAAACTGCTAGAATTATTATAAGGAAAAAAAATGCATCCAGCCCTGAAACAAACATGATTCACAATCACCCTAGAAAGAGCAAAATTTCACAGCAAGACTTATTCCTGTAATAAATTCAATACTGAAGGCCCATGATGCTCCCAAACAATGTAACATAAACATTCTTGTTGTGAAATATCTTTATTAAAATACCACTTTTTAATAAACAGAACTGAAGATACTGTGAAGTGTACAGACAGAAGGAGAAGGAAAAGGGAAAAAAAAGTTCAATAATATTAGTAAATTATATTAGTAGCTAAAAAAAAAATAGTCTTATTCACATTTCTAGTAGTCCTACCATAAAACATTCCCTAAACTGTCATAAAATGTCCAATCAGGACATGGCCACTGGATTTAAAAGGAATCTATTGAACAATAAACTTTAAAATGCAAGATTTATCATTTCAAAATGTAAAATTAAAAAAGGCCGAAAAGAAAGAGTTGGCTTATTTGTCTGCTGTTTCAATGAAAACTGCGCACATTATAGCATAGCAATGCTTGCATTAGTTCCATGTGAACAGACTAGTAAACTGGGTTTTGTTTCCCCAATCTTTAGCTCAAGGGGTCAGACTATTTTCTTCACATTAGGACATTATACGGAAAGGAACTCGCGCACAGCGTTTAAATGCTATCCACTCAGCTTCTTTTACAGGTTGTTTGTCCCTACGAAAATAGATCACATCTCTTTAAGGACGTTTGCCGAAAAGCACACCGATATACTCTAAGAAGATCCTTCTGCAGTTATCCCCAAACTTAAGTCATAAAGGAAACCTACTCACAAAGAGAAACTAATGAAACTCTAATGCACATTTCTCTGTTTTCATTTCTTTCTGAGCTCTTGAATCTCTTCAGATTAGGTTAGAATCCACTGGAGGAGCATAGCTGAGTCAGATCAATCTGTACTTCAGTGAGAACCAATTAGCACCTCATCATAGCACAAAACTCACAGCCTAAAAGGTGCTTTACACCCTATCTGGGGATGTGTGCTCTCTTCACTGCCAGCCTGTGCTTCCTGATCAGAAACTGCTCTAAAAATGTCAAGACATTCTGCTACAAGATATGGCTTTATGTCTGAAGTCTAATATCACAGAATCACAGAATTATCTAGGTTGGAAAGGACCTTGAAGATCATCTAGTCCAACCGTTAACGTAGCATTGTCAGTTTCCAACTACACCAGATCCCTCAGCGCCATGTCAACCCTACTCTTAAACACCTCCAGGGATGGGGACTCCACCACCTCCCTGGGCAGCCCATTCCAATGCCTAACAACCCGTTCTGTAAAGAAATACTTCCTAATATCCAGTCTAAACCTTCCCTGGCACAACTTGAGACCATTCCCTCTTCTCTTATCACTCATTACTTGGTTAAAGAGGCTCATCCCCAGCTCTCTGAAACCTCCTTTCAGGTAGTTGTAGAGGGCGATGAGGTCTCCCCTCAGCCTCCTCTTCTCCAGACTAAACAACTCCAGTTCCCTCAGCCGCTTCTCGTACGACATGTGCTCCAGACCCTTCACCAGCTTCGTTGCCCTTCTCTGGACACGCTCGAGTAATTCAATGTCCTTTTTGTAGTGAGGGGCCCAAAATGAACACAGTAATCGAGGTGCGGCCTCACCAGTGCTGATTACCGGAGTAAGATCACTTCCCTGTCCCTGCTGGCCATGGTATTTCTGATGCAAGCCAGGATACCATTGGCCTTCCTGGCCACCTGGGCACACCGCTGGCTCATGTTCATCCGGCGGTCAATCAACACCCCCGGGTCCCTCTCTGACTGGCAGCTCTCCAGCCACTCCTCCCCAAGCCTGTAGCGCTGCTGGGGGTTGTTGTGGCCCAAGTGCAGCACCCGGCATTTGGCCTTACTGAAGCTCATACAGTTGGCCTTAGCCCATCGCTCCAGCCTGTCCAGATCTCTCTGCAGAGCCTCCCTACCCTCGAGCAGATCAACTCCCACCCAGCTTGGTGTCGTCTGCAAACTTACTGAGGGTGCACTCGATCCCCTCAACTAGATCATCAATAAAGATGTTAAACAGGAGTGGCCCCAAAACTGAGCCCTGGGGGACACCACTCGTGACTGGTTGCCAACTGGATTTAACTCCATTCACCACAACTCTTGGGCCCGGCCATCCAGCCAGTTTTTCACCCAGCAAAGCGTGTGATCATCCAAGCTGCGAGCAGCCAGTTTTGCCAGGAGAATGCTGTGGGAAACGGTGTCAAAGGCCTTACTGAAGTCGAGGTAAACTACATCCACAGCCTTTCCCTCATCCAATAAGCAGGTCGCCCTGTCGTAGAAGGAGATCAGGTTTGTCAAACAGGACCTGCCTTTCATAAACCCATGCTGACTGGGCCTGATCATCTGGTTGTCCCACATGTGCTGTGCGATGGTACTCTGGATGAGCTGCTCCATCAGCTTCCCGGGCACCGACGTCAAGCTGACAGGCCTGTAATTTCCCGGATCATCCTTCTGACCCTTCTTATAGATGGGCGTCACATTGGCCAGTTTCCAATCTGTCGGGACCTCCCCGGTCAGCCAGGACTGCTGGTAAATGATAGAGAGCGGCTTGGCGAGCACCCCAGCCAGCTCCTTCAGCACCCTCAGGTGTATCCCATCCGGTCCCATAGACTTGTGTGTGTCTACGTGATGCAGTAAGTCACTGACTGTCTCCTGGATTGCAGGGGGGTCGTTCTCCCAGTCTCTGTCTTCTGGCTGAGGAGGCTGGATTCCCTCAATACAACTAGTCTTGTTATTAAAGACTGAGGCAAAGAAGGCATTAAGCACCTCAGCCTTCTCCTCATCACTTCTTACCATGTTTCCTCCCGCATCCAGCAGGGGATGGATACTCTCCCTGGTCTTTCTTTTGTTGTTGACATACTTATAGAAACATTTCTTGTTATCCTTGATTGCTGAAGCCAGGGTAATTTCCAGCTGGGCTTTAGACCTCCTGATTTCCACACTGCATAGCCTCACAGCCTCTTTGTAATCACTGTGAGTGGCTAGTCCCTTCTTCCAAAGGCTGTAAACTTTCCTTTTCTCCCTGAGTTCCAGCCAAAGCTCCCTCTTTAGCCAAGGTGGTCTTCTCTGTCACCAGCTTCTCTTACAGCACCTGGGGACCGCCTGCTCTTGAGCCATTAAGACTTCCTTCTTAAAGAGCGCCCAGCCTTCCTGGACCCCTATACCCTTCAGGATCGTCTCCCAAGGGATTCTTTCAAGCAGGTGCCCAAACAAGACAAAGTCAGCCCTTTTGAAGTCCAGGATGTCAGTTCTGTTTAGCCCTCTCCTGGCCTCTCTAAGAATAGAGAACTCTTTTATTTCATGATTGCTGTGCCCTAGTCGGCTTCCAACCGCCACATCGTCCACCAGTCCTTCTCTGTTCACAAAGAGGAGATCCAGCAGGGCACCTTCTCTGGTCGGTTCTCTCACCACTTGTGTCAGTAAGTTGTCTCCCACACATTCCAGGAATCTCCGGGACTGGTCTCGCTCTGCTGTGTTGTATTTCCAGCAGATGTCTGGGAAGTTAAAGTCTCCCACAAGAACAAGGGCAAGCGATCGTGAGATTTCTCCTAAATACCTATAGAATATTTCATCCACCTCCCTGTCCTGGGTGGGTGGCCTATAGTAGACTCCTACTACAACATCTGCCCTCTTGGCCTTCCCCCTGATTCTAACGCAAAGACACTCCACCCTGTCTTCACTACACTTGTGCTCAAAGCAATCATAACAGTCCCTAACATACAGCACCACTCCACCACCTCTCCTTCCTTGTCTGTCCCTTCTAAAGATCTTGTAGCCCTAACTCATTCTGCTTCTGTTCTCCAGGAAAAAAAAGAACTTTATATCTGCAAGTCATCAGGATCTGCCTACCAAAATAGTTCCCTTTATTCAGTCCATGTAGATCTTCATACATTAACAGAGTATGTAAACTTCTATACTTGCAGTTCCCACACAAATATTTCTAAGATTTTAAAGATAATCATCTCAACTTTTTCTCAAATTGTGATCACAGAGGAGCTGTGGAAGGGCTTTAAAGAAGTAAAAAGCTCTTATGTTACCCAATGTCAGAGGCAAAAAAATATTTTTACTAGATCTTTTGGAGGAGCTGTGCTGCTGTCAGTAATTAAAGATAATTAGTTTTTCACTGGCTCTCAAAAAACACTTGCACCCAGGAATTATACACCTTGTTCACAATTCAAAGGAAATGAGAACTGTTTCCTGATTAACATAGACTGCTATACCAGTGAAAGGACTAGTAATAGACCAGCAAAGAGGTTATGTTTATAGGGAAGAGAAAGAAGAAAAAGGGGAAAAAGGAAAAAATAAAATAATAATAAAAAAAGATGAGCTTTTTTTTTGTTAGAAAAAGAAAAAAATACACCATTTTACAATACCAGCTGGTGTTTTAGATGAGTACTAATTAAAGAACAAGATCAAGTTTAAGTAAAATTTGGGGATCAACATTTCCACATATGAGTCACTTCTGTGTGAACTCAGCAGTTGTCTAGGTTTGTGTGTAAAGGAAACCGAAATTAAAAACCAAGAAGCAGAAGTAAACCCCTTATTGATCAACACTCTGAGATCTTTTGTAGAGTAAATCACTGAAACCTGTGTTTGGCACCAAACTGGTAAACTTGTCATCCATTCTGTGATACATTAACCCATTTTTCATTACCAAATGAGATGAAAAATTGAGATGAATGGCTTCATCAGCTATATTTAGTCTAAAACTCTATTTCTGCATTTCTCTAATTTTTCCCTTTTTATTCCTTCATTCTGTTTAGAGACAGAAATTTAGGTTTTTTTCTATTTGAGGTGGAGAAAGTTGGACAAGTAGTTAAGAGAATAGCATATAAATGTCACTGTCTCTGTCATCTTTGTTTCCTGCTTAAGCGAAAGCGTGTCGATTACTGAGCTTTAAGAGCATTCACTCTTTTTCTCTCTCCTTTCAGCATGTCTATAAAAAGAAGGTGTCTTTGATGGCCTTCCTCACTGTGTTTTTTACAGATAGGTTTCCTAAGACCCTTGATCTAAATTTGAAACTTTATGACAACATTCATTTTCCTGCTTCATCTCACACTTTCATAGATATAGTGAGGGTCATTTTTCTCACACTCAGGAATTATTTTGATTATGATTTCTAATAAGGCTCAGACAAAACAAAAATCATAAATCAAAAGGGGAAAAATTTATAGTAAAATTGAGTTAGAAACCCTAGGATAAAACCACATATGAGCAAAGAAGATTCTTTGCCCTCACTGTTTATTAAGATTTGTGAGCATGCAAGTTTCACTGTAACTATGAAAAGCAGAACTTCATTAAAGAAAATGGAATTTTCTACTTATAAGTTCTATAAGTGGCACTATCAAGCAAAGCAAAAAAGACTTTCACAGTAGAGCTGGATTAGTCAATAATTTAATTCCAAATACAACATCAGAGGGGAAAGAAATCAGAATTCTATAGTTTCAGGGTTTTTTGAAAAATTTCTTATACATTTAACTTCTCTCACCTTTTCCCACATCAAAGCCTTTCAATTTTTGACCATTTCAATGGGAGGTGAATGTCATAGGCAGACACAAATATCCTGTCTCAAATTTAAGTGTACCTTAATTGTGAAAATTACTTCATTATAAACAGCTTAATTGCTCAATGATTGTGTATTTTCAAGATGTTTTTGCACATTCTTTTAGGACAAAACATTCACTGTTTATACTTGTGTTACCATGAATTATTTATATTTCATAATCTTAGAGGATTACACAGTAACAATATATTAGACACTGTCTTTGGCTTAAAAGTCAAAGACAGATCTTTGATCTAAAAGTCAAAGAGAGGAACCTGATATCATCTTAAGTAATCTTTGCCTTAAAATGTCTGTATGTGTAAATATTTAGCTTTACAGTATTGTATGTCATTGATGAAAATAAGACTCATGTTATGAAAATGTTCTTCGAACAACCTAAACATTTTCATTCATTCCTATGACACCTTAACTCTCAGATAAATTATTTACAAAAAGAATCTGCTTTTGTGTCCAAAACTGCAAATAAATACATCAGGGATTTGGCAATTGCCTTTAAAATCAATGTTCTAGATGAACAATGTAATGACTGGGGTGACAGCAGTTCATCATGTGTCATTTCATAGAAACTGGGGAAATCTGCTGCTGTAGCATAAGGGCATGTCAAATTTCTAACCTAACAAGCGTAATGACGTGTCAAATTTCTAACCTCCAAAAAGGGAAAAAAAATCTCTTGTGCTGCCACAGAACTATCATAATGAGATCATCTGACTTTCCAAAATATTTAAAAATGTTTCATTTTAAAGAGTTAATCAATTACCAGGCAAAAATATAATTTGGTAATAATTACAAAAGCAGCCTATACATTCCCAGAAACAATTATCAAGTAACTCTTAGCCATGCTGCTGAAATAATGTCATATTTCACCCACTGTGTAATAATTGTCATTGTGATTTTATTCTAGTCTTCTCTTAAGCTAAATAGAACAAAACATGTGTGAGACCAAGGCAGAGGCAGAGCCATACAACTAGTCCAACAGCACAGATTATGATTTATTTCTCTCTCCATGTCAAAAGAAAAGTTTCCACTCGAGCAAATTATAACCAAAAAGCAAATCATTACTGAAAAATGAATAACTCAACTCCAACTGTGGAGGCAGAAGTTTAATTAAAAAAAAAAAAAGTTTAATTTCCCAATTTGTTAGTTTGTTGGGTTTCTTTTGCTTCTCTACATAAAAGTTCTTAATTAAAATAAATACATAAATAATTATTTGAGTCTCTGAGCTGTCCAAATTTTATTTCAAAGAACTCTACAACTCTAGAGCTTCTTGGGATGGTTCCAAGTAGGATTAAGTTTATGTAAAATTAAAGGCTGCTATTTCTTTTATTATACAGATTAAAATCACTAATAAACCCAGGTTAATCATTACTGCTACCCCATTTGACTTTGGAGGATCAAAAAATTATTAAAAAAAGAAGAAAGGAAAAAGCGCAGCAACAAAATCCCTATCCAGCACATATTTTGAAAAAAAACCCCACCATTTCTCAAAGTCCTTGTCTTTGCTCAGTTAGAAGCACATTTTATGAAACAAATACCACAAATGGTTCATTTTTTTAAGGTTTTTAATTTAACATGATATATTTGTAGAAATTAATATGAAAGTATCTACCATTTTTGAACTGTTAAAGTAGTTGCTTGGAAACCTTAGATGATGGTTGGAACCATCAATATTAAAAATAATTAGGCCACAGAATACCACT
Source organism: Strix uralensis (assembly GCF_047716275.1). Classification (NCBI taxonomy): domain Eukaryota; kingdom Metazoa; phylum Chordata; class Aves; order Strigiformes; family Strigidae; genus Strix; species Strix uralensis. Next base: position 99,171,115 of record NC_133972.1, on the reverse strand, counting down.
TACTTGCCTCCTTAACTTTTCCCCTTCTTCTTCTCCTTTTACATTTTCTTGCTTCTCTACATACACTTCTCAAAGCCCTAGGGATTTCTCAACTTTAAATATTCTTGAGTCCCACTAAGTGCAAGACAAGCCACTAATGTTTTTTTCTTTCCCTTTTCTAGTTTTTCTTTCTAAGAGGAACAGTTCCAGCCCTTAGTTTTGTGAAAGTTCATGCAAAGCTCTTTTCATTAAAATAAATTATTCCTATTTCCTGAAAGTTTTGTTCCCATGAAATCACACTGCTTTGTGGCTTAAAAATATTCAAGAATGAACACCAATAAACTACAAATGAAATGTTATGCAAATTATGTTAAGATTAAGGTGCTTTTTGCATATTTAATTGGTGCTAACCGAACGAGGTATGTACAAATTTTAAAATCTTCTATTGCTTCTGGTGGAACAACTGGGATCTACATGAAACCAGGTTCCAAAGTGAAGATATGTATAAATCAAGTATTTTATGGTGTTTCAAATCTGGTTCATGATTTTCGCTTAGTTTTTACAGTTGTCTCTCATGAAACAATTATGTTTTCTTATTCATACATTATCTTATACATGACAGGTTTTTCCAAGGATTCTCAGTAGGAATCTACTTTCACGAAAAAGCTCTAGAGTTATAAGCAGGGAACAGACTCTTATTCTGCACAGAACACATTAAAGGTGTGTGACACGAGCCCAAAAGCAAGCATTTAAAGGCATGGTAGTCATACCAACTCATCCTGTGGCTCATGCAGTACCACTCCATCATGGTTCCTTAGTGACTGCCCTCTTATTATTTATCATCATGGCCAAATCCAGTGCTAGGGGTAGGTGAAACATCTGTTCCTTGTGCAGTGTCTGTAACCATGGTTAGGGTTGATCCACATCACCTTTTGAAATAGCCTAGACAAAATAGCCTAGACAAAATGACAGAATCTCCCAGGCCATGTGTCCAAGCCTTTGATAATACCTGCCTTCAAATACTTCTGCTACATCAGGACCCTTATTCTGTATTTTGTGCCTTTCCCTACACTTCCCCTCCCACCCCCCGCCCCCATTTTTGAGTGAAAAAACAGAAGGAAAGAGAACTCATGCAGCCCAAGTGTCCTGAAGTAATTAATCTGCAAAATAAAATATAAAAGCCTTTTTACTGTTCCAAATGAAAAATTTATCAAACATGAGACAATTAGACATGTTCACAGTGTGCACAGCTTTAACTCCCCTACCCATTTTTTTTTTTTTTTTTTCATTTCAGAATTCTTTCATTTCAGAATTCTTTCTCTCAAAAGATCACCATGTTAACCAAGGGAGCAAATTCCTCTCCACTCCTATCCAAGAATACTGTGTAATTTCACACAGAAGGCCACAATCTTTTTTTTTTTTCTCACCAAAGTCTCCTAAGATTCTAAGTGAACTGCTTTTTACCATCTTTCATTTTCCTCAGTTTTCCTACAAATATATAAAGCAGTTATAACACTGTTGGCAGTTTCAAAAAGTAAGCACACATAGCTGTAAAAAAAGGGGAAAGGATCATCAGTGAATGTGGGCAGGTTTTCCATCTTTAATACATTTTGAGCTATAACATTCGAGTGGGAAGACTAGCAAATCCTGGGCCAGACTGTCATTAATTTGGATGCAGCTGTGAAGACAGAAAAACAGTAGCAAATCACAAATCCCAACCCATCTACAACCTGGAATGACATATATTACACATTTGTGAGTTGTATATCTCATTTCTCCATAGCATGCTCATTTGCAGCCAATGAAGTCTGCATGTTGAGATGAGAACATGTTTTATGTCACTAGCATCACATTCACTACATGTTTTCTGAAATGGGACGGACAAAAAAAAATATTTTCTTTATAAAGCAGAGGCTGAGCCAATCTAATCAATGGTTATGTTGTCATACACTGTAAAACTTGACTGATGAAATACATCCTTCTGTTTGTGCTATAAACTATCTTTTACAACATTATTATCTTACATATGTATTACATGTGCAAGAGAGTGATAGCAAGAATTAATATCAGCTAATATTTTCTTTAAAAATGTATAACTGTGGTTAATCCCACTAATTCCTCCCAAATCAGCACCTAATTCCTCCCCAAATTATTGATGCCATAAATTACCTGTCTTTGTACAGAATTGACTGCGAAGAAATTAGTGTAATAAATTGTATGATTATGCTGATATCACAAACTCTATAGTAGTGTTGTATTATTTTCACAAGACTTCATGTCCATCAACACTTTTAGTGCTCTTTCATATTCTTACTTCAACTCAGAATGTAATTTTTCATTCCCTTAATGATGTGTGTTTTCCTGTTTCATCATCTAATTTGTACACAGCATACACTTAAACCTCTCATTTATACAGTAGTTCCTAATAGCACACAGCAGCCTGAGATCTTAGTAGAATACACTTATCCCAGAAACGTATTGATATGAAATATTTTTTGTGGAGATAGAAGAGTTTATGGACTATTTATAAATTCTATATGCAAATTTATGAAAATTATTAAAATACTGCACAGTATTTGCTTTAGTGATATTTGTTGCATCCTTAGAGTTGTAATAACTACTTTTACCTTCTTCTGCATTACAACGGATCAGTGTTTAAAAGGACAATGTTCCTTACTCCTCCTGTGCTTATAAAGCAATGTGGAAAAAAAAAAAAAAAAAAAAAGTAATATGGAAGTACTTCCTAGTACTTAAGTCTATTTATTGGATGTCCAAAATGGAAGATGTGTCTCTCAAGACTGCAATCTCTACTAAGCTTCAGATGGGACCACACTTCTATTTTTTTAAAAACATTTTAAAATAATAATTCATAATTCATTTTTTTTTGCCTGAAAAAATAAGATATCAGCAATATGATATCATCATTAAGGGTGTTTAACTTCTGAAAGAACTTTTTTAGCTTTTCCTCCCTCAAAGAGACAAATGACTGAAATAAAATATTTATTCAGCCAGAAAGAAAAATATTTTTGTTTGGAAATAAAAGCCTGCCTTTGTGTGTTTCTTTTAGTCTTGTTAAACGTAACTCTGAAAACTGCTAACAGCAGGCATTATAAACTATGGAATACAATAAATCAAGAGTATAACAGTGGTCTCGCAGCTTGAACATGGAAAATTTTGTCATCCAGATAATGTAAATAGATTGAAAATAGCACCAGACCCAAGGAAGATCGCTGCAGGATCATAGTTATCATTTTAAAGGGCAAAGATGCATTATTTCTGCTGGAGGCGAAAACCTGAAAGTGGTCTGTCAATACCAAAGAACACATAAGAAACATTGTTATTTCTTCCCTCTATCAAAAAGCTGGCTGAAACAATTGTCACTGAACTGGTAACAAATTGTCCTTCAGGGACATGACACAGTGGGATTTGGTATTTGGACCTCTGTTTTGAAAAATATGAGATTTTAATTGCTCCTGAGAAAAACTCTGTAGGTAAAAATGAAGAAGTACTTGCTATGTTTTCATAAAGAAGAATCTACTTTCACTGTTACAAGAGTATGTACCATATAAACCTGTATTTAAGCTAATCTAATACCAAGAAATTAGTTTTGTGATAGTACCAAAATGAAACCAATTCTTTCTGATGTTTTACCATTAAAATCAGTCAAGTTATCATATTCCAATTAAATTATTTTCTTTTTTTTTTCCAATGAAAAACTCATTCGAGCAGCTATGTGACTGAGCAGTTATTCATAGAAAAGTTTTCCTCAGAATGAATGGGACTATTTGTAGTTATCAAATTGTTGTAGAATATTCCAGAATCATTGCTAATGTAGAAAAGGTAAGAGAAATTGGTTGATTTAAAATAGAACAATAATACAGGTTTTTATAAGAACTATGGGACATATATATGTATATATCCACATACATATGTTAGTCAGCAAGGTTATGGGTTAGAATGCTTGCATTAAAAAATTATAGAGAAGCCAGCACCAAACTTATGCCTGTCATCAAGTCTGTTAATATAATAAATACACTGTAGTCAAACTCTGGTTCATAATTTCTTTGAAGATATGATTATTTCAGAGTTGAAAGTGAGGTCTACATTATATAATATTTAGAAAAGTTAAGCAGAACAGAAAATGACAAGATGATGAAGAAAATTAAGAAAACTTTAATTGGACACCTCTGTCTGTGTGGTTACAATAGAACACTTCCTTTGTGCATGAAGGCATGTTTCTTTTAAAACAAAGAGAAATTGTATATTATCTTTAGTAAGAAAGAGAGGTCTTGGGTCTCTTTCTGCAACATATACATATGTAGTTCAGATAATTTAGACCATTCCTTCAAAGGATGTTAAATTTATCTATGTGATGTAACAAGTGGTGAGTCATTCTAGCATTAATGGAAAGGAGAATCAATCCCACATTTAAAAAATTTCTTGCATGGACATCTCCTTTGCAACCAAAGACTACATTTGGATGTATTGAATTTAAGGCCATATAATTCTGTTAACATACTCTGCACTTCCATTTAAAAACAGGTACATAGGAAAAAAAAAGAAGATGGTTTGGTTTGGGCTTTTTATTAACACTGTTTGGGAAGTACAGACCAAATCATTTGTACCCAATAGATCAAACACTTTAAAAAACCCATAAATGCAAGCAACAAGGTATAGCTCTGAGCAAAAGAACCTGCATGTGGGGGAATCTGGCCTGTTGTTTTTCAGCCAATATTATAAGTATTGACAATACTGTCCTTTTCTATGTGGTTATCAGAGGCCTGCCCCAATATCCATTGATTTTTTCTCCATTAATTCTGGCAGTATTCTAGGATCTGACCTAGCTGTCCAAAAGTGTTTGATTGCCCTGAAAACACAGCAATATGTATGCATAATAATTTAAAAAGTAAAAAACAATAATTGAAAAAAAACCAATTCTTAAAAGTCACAGAAAAGGTAACAGACAAAAAATGCAGTTAATGTAGTTAATATTTCTGTGAACAGCTGCAGTGTTCTTCCTAGCATACCATGGAAATGATCTGACTGTAAAATTAGAATTTTTTAAAAACCATGTTGGGGAATATTTAGAAATAGATATATATAGAGAGATAGATCAATAAAATATGAAAAGACAGATTATTGAAACCACCGGGTAATGTATGATAAAATATTCATACATTAATTAAGCATAATTAGAATTAAAATATAGGCATCATTTAGATTTTAATTAATTCTTGTTTCTCTTATCTTACAAGAACATATGTGGCATGTCTAGCAGCGAAAGATGTTATACTGAAATGTCCTCCAGAAAGAAATATATAAAAAAAATACAGATACTCGGAAATGTTTTGTAAATATATTGTCCATACTAAGAGCTCAAAAACGTAACATGCAATTGTGATATTTGGAACAATGATAAGCATATACAGAAAAGGATGTGAACTTCAGACTCTATGGGATCAAAGGAAAACTTGGCTATTCAGTTGCCAGATACTAGTTTGTAGCTGTACCCTGACATTGTTTTCATCTTAAATCTTTTTAAAAGCTATTTCTATTGCTGCCCTTTGTGCCGTCAGTCATAATGGAATAATACTCACTAGGAAGTCAAGGCTCATGAAGCATTTACACTTTCCCTGAAAAGAAAGTTGAAATAAACAACCTTCCATGGACACTATGTTTTGCTTTCTCAGACTAGAGTTTGGCAAGACATTTCAAAAATTAATTGAAACTGAGATCTGTAAGTAAAATAAATAATTTTGAAATTTCTTAGCTTCTCAGCTTCTCAATATTTACTTTAAAATAATAAACTGAGGCAAATAATATTTTCAATCATAACCCCTTTCCTTCACCTGAAAAAAAAAACATTGCTATTTTTTTGTAAAGGTATCTACTGGGCCTAAACATCCTGAAAATATTTGGATCATATTCTGATTATTCTCAATCCAGATTACTAGTTAATACATGGAAATAGTATTCTTCCAAATATACGTATACAAGAGAGATAGAGAGAAAATAGGTGATGTTTTTGTTTCACCTACTCCAAACTGTCGGGTACCTGAAGAAAGGAAGGTTTGGAGTAAGTTTAAAAGGTAAGAATTCATTATATGTAGGTAAATTTTAATTATGCATATTAACTAAAAGTCATCAAGGGCTTTGATTACTCCATGATCACATCCCTAGTTCAGAGAAGATTCTTATGAGAAACTTACTTCTGATGTCCATGGGTTCACTATTATTCTTAAGGCTCATTATGTGCTTAAACAGTTTATTTCTGTAAGAATAGAAGCATTTCTTTCATGGAAATTTTTAGTTCAAAATTTTCAACCAGAATTGTGCACAGGACTTTAGGGAGAAAACACATAAATAAAACAATCTTTTGAAGTACCATAATTCAAGATGTTTTATACAAGTTGTGAGAAGTGGGCTATTCACCAGGAGCAGTGTAAGAAACAGTGGGCACAGAATGTAGTGGTGTCTCAAATATAATTAAACTTCGAGGATGGCAAAGCCATGGATGTGCAGCAACACTGCAATGTATTTTGTATTCAATGCAGATTTAAAACATGAAATATAGTCAGATGAAATATTTCTTTTTAACCTTGAGGTCTGAAAAATGATAATTCAACTTGATTACCATTTCTCTGAACCCTGTATTAGGCTATAAGCCAGACATTTTATGTTAAATGAGGCCATATTTGCATAAAGTTTTCAGGGTTCTTTTCAGGAAGGGGGTTGGAGGAGCACATTCTTAGGAAGGATTGTGTATACAGAATAGAAGGAATATATATAACATTTTGAAAGTCTATTTGTGTTTACAATTTGTAAAGTACTCTACAAAAAGTCCTTTTTTTGCTTCTGTTTTCTTATCTGAAACATTCGAAAGCACAGATTTTATGTGATGATTCAGGCTGAACAAAAAAAGTCAGTGTTAAATGACACCTCTTCCTTTCCTGATGGCCTGTGATGATCTTTTCTTACCAATCAGTGTTCCAAACAAATTGCAGTTTGATACCAAAGAGAGCTGAGAAAGTGATTTTAGACAAACCACCAGAGAGAGAGTTATAAATGCCACAGAATGAGCAGAACATCTGAACACAAATAGTGGCCTTTCTGATATAATTTATTACAGAGCACTTAGGAAAGTTAACATGAGGGAACATAAAAATTACTGCAATTGAACAAACTAGTGACACAGTAGATATGGCATTTTCTCCCTGACAATAATGAGAAACAAAGAATTTTAAGTCTTTTCTTTCTTTTTCCCTTCCCTTCCCTTCCCTTCCCTTCCCTTCCCTTCCCTTCCCTTCCCTTCCCTTCCCTTCCCTTCCCTTCCCTTCCCTTCCCTTCCCTTCCCTTCCCTTCCCTTCCCTTCCCCATTCCCTTCTCCTTCTCCTTCTCCTCCTTCTCCTTCTCCTTCTCCTTCTCCTTCTCCTTCTCCTTCTCCTTCTCCTTCTCCTTCTCCTTCTCCTTCTCCTTCTCCTTCTCCTCCTTCTCCTTCTCCTTCCCTCTCCCCTCTCCTCTCTTCCTCTCCTCATTAGGTCAAATACAAGAAAGGCTCAAGGGTAATTAAGTTGGGTTTATTTACAAAATATATTTAGAAAACTTGTTTACATAGATTATGAATATAAAATTTTTAAAATAATATTTTAAAACTACTAAACTGTAACATTTTTACTTGAAGTATATTTATATTTTTCATTTTATGAATAAGAATTTAATTTAGTGTTCTGAAATAGCAGGAAAAAATGTTCTGAAATCACCAAAACACTTGAGAAAAACGGAAAAATGGGTCCCTTTTTAAGTGTTGTTTAGATTCAGACTGAAGGCTTAAAATGATTTAGAATTTTAAATTTAATTTATATTTGTTATATATTTCTTTACTACCTGAAAGTTTAACAATTTTTTGCACAATTATGAATTAATAGCAAGTATGTAGTTGATAAGAGATATTATACGCCTGATGTACTGAGATTTTTTAGATCATGGAAGATAGTGAATTAATTTTAAAGGACAAATTTAAAAATTACAAGTGAAAGGGGAAATACAAGTCCTCACTAGTTAAGGTTATAGAAAACAACTTGAAGAGATTTTTTTTTTCTACTATAGATAATTATGAAAATTCAGTTAGTAAGAATGAGCCATCTTTTCAAGTATACTTGTCTCTCTTGACTAAGCTTCAATTGTAATAGTCTCAGGTCTGGAAGGATAACTGTTCCTGGTTTTTCACCTGCTTTCTGCATTCACATCTCTCTTTCCTGTAACTTTACCTAGTATGACACCTGGCTCATTGTCAAAATGTACTTTTCGTTCTCTTATTTTCTCCTCTGCTAAAATATTTACTTGTGCTTTACTTTACTAATTATTCTTTTGTGTGTGCGGGACCTAAGCTACTGTGCACCGAAACCACATTTTGAATATTCTTGCTTCTTTTCTGAGCAGAAAATAGAGTCAGATCCCTGACAAAATATCTCATATTTCTGATACATATAAATATCTCAAAATGTATTTCAAATTTCCTTCCTTATCCTTCACAATATATTTTGTTCTGTAATGACTTTCTCCTCTGTTGCTGAGTCATTTGTAGGCAATTTCATGTCCTTTCCCTACCCATCCCAGTCTAATTCTTTTGATTTCAGAGATAAAACATTCAGTTTCCTTTTGGCTATGACCAACATTTTAAGACTTTTCACATCTTTATCCCTTTAAGATGCAATATATTTATTAGGAGAATTTAAAGACAAGGTAAAAAAAAAAAAAAAAGATGACGTTGAAGCCCTCTGGAAGACATGATTTACACAAACAAAGAAGGGACTAAGAACAGGAAAGGAGGTTGCGACTTAAATCAAAACAGAGGTACCACTTTTAAAACTTACCTCTGGTCACTATGTACATCTGACTGTCCTGTCCTTCCAATTTGTCTTATTGCAGCTTATCTACAAGAGTATTTAGCTGTACCTTTATTGCTTCTAAATCTTACTGCCTTCTCTTTCAGTTTAATCAATCAATTTATATGCTGCTCTCCTCTTTTGACAAAAACAAATACCAATTGTTGCCCGTTTAGATATCCTTCACTTTGTCCCTTCACTGCTGCTCTCTACCTATTTGTGAAAAATGTATTGCCATGCCTTACAAGAATCACCTTAGAAAATAGTATTTCATGTATTGCCATTTGATCTTAAGAGATAATGAACAGTAAAGAAGAAATAAAGAGGAACTCCCGTTTCTCTGGGTTTTCCATTAAGGAGCCCAGATAAAGACCTAAATCAATAGACTGCACTGTTAATGTAAACTGAAAATATTTATGCCTTCCAGGGAAGAATTATGATATTATAGTAAGTAATAGAACTACTACCATGGATAAACACAGAGATTAATAAACCTCCCTGATTCAGTAACTCATTCTGTTATGGAACTCTTTGGCATAGTGATATTGATGATTAAAGCCAAAAGGACTGAAGCCTCAGTTTCTGAATGTCTGATGTAAAAGCTCTTAAAGTCACCTGGTTGCCACAGTGTGAAATGGTCACTTCCCAAACGTCATGTGCAATAGAGGACCCACAGCTGGGTGCCCAGCTGTTGTCACACCCCAAAGATCACTCATTGTGGGAGAAAATCTCAGGCTTCTCTGTGAGAGAGCTTAGCCTATGCATAGGGTACACACCAGGGTCTTCACAACAACCCATATGACCATCACATTACAGTCTGTCAAAAACGAAATGATGGAGAGAGATCCATGAGACTTTTCCAATCTCCTTCTGTAATCGTATGTGAACACGCACATCACTCCTTACAAGACAGCATAGTTAGAAACTACTAATCAAAAATAGGCTTTTGACTGAAATATTATTATTGTTGTCTGAGATGAGAAAATTAGTTTTGGACTCCTAGGTTAGGATATTCTGACGGAAAGAAAATGGACCATGTACAGAACAAAGACTGCACAATTAGTACCTACACAGACAGGAATTAAACTGTTAATGACAATCCTTTCGATTAGGCCAGGCTGAGATTTCTCAAAACCAGGGTAATGTCCTTTGAATTTACACTGCAGTGGCTCAATTTTGTACAGTAAAAACTCAGATTTAGTACCGTGAGTCCTAAAGAGAGAAATTAATCCCCTACATATTTTCCAGTAAAATTAACATACACAACACCACATACAGAGTTCGCAGTGTGGGAAGGGTTTAATGTTTACCACTTCGTTCAACAGAAATAAATTTCAGAATCAACATATGAAACATATGCCCGCCCTTGAAGAAGTAAATACAGTACTATGAACAGAAACTATGAAACAGAAACAGTACTATGAAACAGAAACTATGTCTTAAATAAGTACATGCCATAAGCTTAGATTTTATACTAGTTGAGCTTAGATTTTATACTAGTTGAAGATATATACTTAGCACATATTACAATTTAGCACTGCATATGAGTACAGGCTTGTGTTGTAAATTTGTAGCAAATTTGTGAAAGATTTGTTTTACAGATAATGGTAGGAGGACAAACATTCCATTATAGAAAATTAGTCTGCAAAATCATGCTATTCTACAGAAACACTGCCTGGCAGAACACCCCAAATCCTATAATTTCCTCTGGTTTTATCCATTTAAATATAAGAATTAGAAAAGCTTAACAGAAAGTGCTGAAATGTAATGCATTAAATATATTGTTTTGCTTTTAACCCTGCAAAAACAACACCTGAAAGGCAGCACAGGTTTTAACACAGTTGGACAGTTGAGGTCACTGATAGCAACTTGCCAGATGAAATCAGACAGTCTCTTAACACATGATGCTGATTTGGGTAAGTCCAGTCTGGCTGACAAAGCCACAGCTCTGTTTTACTCTTAGCCATAACTGCAGTATGATCCACAGATCACAGATGACTTAATACAGCCTTTCTCATCAGTGCAGCTGTAGCAAATCTCACTGAGGTCCTGAAGCTGTCATCCTCTATCTAGTGGTATGCAATAGGTTCAGGGATGGAGCAGATGAGCAGCATTTCAGATACTAATACAAAGACAGGTACCTAGGGACAGTTTCAAAATCATCTAGCAGGAAAATGTCTAAACCAGATGAAAATCAGTCGAGTTCCACATAGCCCTGCAGAATATCTTCTAACCTCATCAGCCTCCTCTGACGGTCTGACTGCATAACCCTCTCCTAAAATCATCTGTTGTATCTTGTCTAGCTGAGATGGAGTTAATTTTCCCCATAGCAGCCCTCATAGTGCTGTGCTGTGTATTGGTAGCTAGAAAGGAGTTGGTAACACACCAGTGTTTTGGCTACTGCAGAGCAGTGTTCGCACAGCATCGTGCTGTCTCTCCAACATTCCCCCCTCACCAGTGGGCAAGATCTTGGGAGGGGATGCAGCTGGGGCAGCTGACTCAAACTGACTAAAGGGATATTCCGTACCGTATGATGTCTGCTCAGCAATAAAACCTAAGAGAATGGAAGAGGAAGGGGGAACATTTGTTATTTACTACATTTGTCTTCTGGAGCAACCACTATGCGTACTGAAGCCCTGCTTCCTGGGAAGTGGCCAGACATCACCTGCTAATGAGAAGTAGAGAATAAAATCTTTTGTTTTCCTTTGCTTTCACATGTAAACTTTGCTTTTGCTTTATTAAACATTATCTCGATCCATGAGCCTTTCATTGTATTTTCTCTATCCTGTCCAGTTGAGGAGTGATAGAGCAGCTTTAGTGGGCACCCAACATCCAACCAGGGTCAACCCACCACATCTGTGAACAAATATGTAAGATCATCAAAGTGGTTTCTCACTTCTCTAACAGTTGTTTAATGGGCTTAACTTTGTACAAGCTACTTCTATATATCTATATTCTTGAAGTTAACAGGACACAAAAGTTAGTGGAAGGTTATTTAAAGTCTAAAACTAGATGAAGAACAGATGCTTCTTATATTTTTCTACCAGCTTTATATTGTTTCCATACATTTTCAGTCATGATCATGAACAGCAATGGAGCTGCCAGAATGAAAGTCTTTTTAAAGGTGAACAATTTCTGTTGGTGTATTTTGACAGATATTTCCTACCTGTGAGAGACCACTTGTAACTCTCTGAAACAGGCCTGTGAGAAAAAAACAGAGTGGAGGGCCTTCAAGCCGAGGAATGTCTCAAACACTCACAAGAAGCAAAACTATAGTCACAGTGTGGATAGTGTGGAGTTTGGAGCTGATAAGGCTGCCTCGATAGCACAGGATGCAGCTGGAGGAGGAAGCTCTGTGAAGGCACGATGGTTCTGCTCTGGTGCATCTTGTAAAGTTTCAAGGGCCATCTGTCCAGTGAATGACCTTTGCTTCATTACCCATGAAATGCATATCAAAGTTGACACCCCTGAATGTGCTAATAAAGATTAACAAGATCATGCTAGTTACATCATCCCATGAAGCACCTTACCCCTCCACACTCACAGGATACGTAGGTATGTGGGTTGACCTAGGGGATGGACCCAAGGAAAGTGGGTTTAAATGGCAGGGGGACAAGAAGTGAAAGAGAGAAAAGAAAAAAGAAGACGTGAAGAAGACAACAGATGCATCCCTGATGAACTCAGACAGGACCAATGCAGGAACCCGGACCGGTGATCTCTATTTCTTTATTCTCTCTATCTCCCTCTTTTTCTTTTTTCCCTTTTTTCCTCACTACCATTAAGTAATGCAAGGTATACTGTATTGCTTGCCATAACTCGTTATATACGTAGCCAGTTATCGTGTATTCAATTAGTACATTTTGGGAAGTTAATAAATGCACTTTGAGACTTGCTCACTGTTGTCCACTCCATTGGGGATTTACAGATCTAAGTCACTTGTCTCTCTCATCTGAGTGGGATGTGGCACTACTCCATTTGGTTTAGATTTTGTTTATGCTGCTTTTTTGTTTGTTTTCCTTTTGCTCTATATAAAGATTGAGATTACTGGAAGGATTACTTGCAGACACAGCAAATGTTAAGTGTATTATAGAGAACAACCACAGATGTTAATTTTGAATTTGCAAATATGAACATTTTGACTTTTATGCCCCTTCAGTCAGAGAATAAACATGTACCATGTGACCTGTAGGTCTAGATAAGATTGTGACTGTGGAGCACCACAAGGGGAAAAAGATGCTCAGTTCTCTCTTAGAGACAAATAATTATTTGTATAATTATTAAGGTGGAGTCTGTTTCTGAACTTCTTCCTCAGTGTGAAAAGATGTATGTGTACCAAGAGACTCACTGACTTAAAATAGGACTATACAGAGATAGAGAGTTGTGCTGGCAATTACAGTATATTCAAGACATAGTAAAATAATAGAATTATTTTTATGGACTACAGAAGGCTTTGTGTAAGACATTAATTGTTTAATTATTTGGTGGATTTAGTGAACACTTGAGCATTTTTGTTCAAGAATTAGTTTAGGGAATTGGGATATTAACAAAAAAAGCAGGATTTTTAGATAAGTTACCTCCTATGAACTGTTTGCCAAAATTAGTGAAATTCCTAGATCTCTGTGGTTTCCCAGACATGATCACCACCTGTCAAATTTATATGTCTGTTTTATTTTCAACCCTCAAAAGCAAAGACTACATTTTTAATACCAACTGCTGCCTACTATTGAATATATTGTCACATCTTCCAAATGATACACTTTATGCTGCAATTCAAGTTTAAAGAGTTTTAAGAGCTCAAACTTCAATTTAGGATCTGTATTACACTATATGCATGACTGACAAATTGAAGTCAAGTAACAGATTCTGAAAGATTATCCACCAAAATCCTTCATAAATAGTAACTCTCACTGCAACTGTGATACCACCTGAAATGAAATTAATACTATATGAAAGTAAATGAAAAAAGGTTTTCAATTCAGATACTTGCCATAGTCTTCAACCTGTAAGCTGTTATGTATAATCTATTATGTATAGATCCATTTTCAACCTTTCTGTGATTCGTGGGTTCTGAAGAAATTTTTTAATGTACGAGAGTTAGATTTAGAAAGTTCATTTTATGCAGACTGCTGTGTAGTACACATTAAATTATTTCTCTCAGTCAACTTTGCAAGTCATTTAAAAGTAGTGGTAACTCCTTGGAGCCTGTGGATCACAGCCTGAAAGCCACTGATCCATAGGATAGTTGGCAATGATTGGTGAGGTTTTCAGGCTTGTTTACTGTCACGTCTCCTACTCAAGTGACTTGATATTGTGTACTTCCACTTTTCTTGTTAGTTGTGCTCTGGGTGCTGCTGCGCAGCTACCTCTGACCTCTCTGTACCATTATGAACCTGACAATTTCTTTAAAGTGCTAGGAAAATGGGCTAGGTTCTAAATTGGGTGGGTTTTTTCTATGAATCTGAGTGGTAAATATTATCTCAGTATATAAGGGAAGTGGCAGAGCTGGAAAACCAGTGCTACAGATTACAGAGGAGGAAAAATGGAAAAAATAAGAACTTTTGCCTTCAGGAGAGAACTATGGCATTTTTTACTTTCTAGACCAAATATTAGCCCTCAAAATCTCAGCCTTGATATATTATTGAAGGGTGTTATTAAAAATTATAGGAAATATTCTTAAAATGATGGTATACATTATTATAGACAAAATTAATCCATCATTAATTTAAAGCAATAATGAAATAGATGACTGGTGAACATGGTAGCAGCCTGTATTTTGATAACAGTTCAAAATCAATCTAATTTGTCCTTATTGAAAAATATTAGAAATTCCAAGTCATGCAAATAATTTTCATTATCATTCACTCAAAGGTCACAAAGATCCCTTTTTAGTAATGTAGATAAGACCCCACTTACTAACACCGGTAATAGAAAAACTATATTTCTCTGGGTATCTATTCTAGAAAGAGAGGATGTGCTATAAGATCTGATAGCACTGACAAAGCTGTAGAAAAATTCTAGAAAATAAACCATTGATCTAGTTACCTTAGAAATATTTCTATTCATTTCAACAGAACCTGGATCAGATAATTTGTGAAGAGAATTATACTGATTAATGCAGCAGTCTGCTCCTGCTCCTGCTTGGTATTTCACCAAAAAGCAGATTATGGTGCAAGACAGGGATCAGAAAGAGCACAAGTTCTTCAGAACAGTCCAGACCCCAGGCTGTGCATCACAAACTTGACTGTCATTGGACTCAACAAAATATCTGTGTGAACGCACACTACAGCAAAAAGCCCCAGTTAATGCTACATCTCACAGAGTTGCTGCTTCTTTTAAAGCTTGCTGAGAATGTTATGAGAGAAAAGACAAAACAAGTGCATAAGTACAGGTCAAAACTGTCCTTACAATGGATACAAAAATCATGCAAAAATTAATTTAGAAATTAAATTCTTGAGCTGCGTATAAGCACATAATATTGTCTTTCTTCTTGCTTTTCTTTTTTCTGTGACCAATAGATAGAGACAGTGATTTCCAGCAACAAAAAAGTCATCTATATTTTCAAGAATTATGATGCTTAAAGACTATAACTGTTCTTTCCACAGCCACAATGGATGACTACAAAACATCATTAAATGCCTTCTTCAAAGCCATTTCCTTGAAGAAGGAGGACAATTGCAACTATAACATACAAACACCCATCCATACTATGACAAATGAATTTATCTACAATACACTGCCAAAGAGTCTCTTCCAGTGTCCTCTGAGCTTCTTTTATGCCAGTGTTGTGTTCAGAGAGGTTCAGCTTTATTTAACTGTTAAAGCATTAAAACCTGGGGTCAAGTACAAGTATTACCAGTTCCCTTCCTGCTAGAAGGGATTCTATTCCCCACCGCCCCCTAGCCCCTGCCATGAGTATTGTATGGAATTCTAACATTTTGAGATGCAAAATACTTCACTTCTTGAAAGTATTAGGTGAATATCAGTCAGACTTTATTTGTAAAATGTGAGGTTGCTACAGCATATTTTTTGAATTCTGGGCACTTTATTTTTCCTGCTCAGGATGTTACTGTGACATCTAATAATGTAATATAAATTACTGTGAGGTAACATGCAATATAAAGTCAACATAGTATAAAGTTACCATGAAAATAGTATCTGATCTTTTCTATTAAGAAATAAATACTGAAGTGGAAATTAGGACAAATGAGAGTACTACGCAGCATAATCCTGGCTCCTACTACATCTAGTCAGACCTGATTTGCCAATGTCTCTGTAGTCCATCAGAACCATTTAGGGTGCTCAAAGTTATAATATCTATAACCAAATAAGCAGACATCTCTATTGACAAATAACTCAGCCTGCCCCTCTTGCTTTTTCTTCTCTTCCCCCTGTAATTTCCTCCTTCTTAAACCCCCTATCTCCAACCATAAAAGCTGATGCCAGCATCAAACTGGGCAGTGTGACTACCACGTTTCCCTCCACACTTTGCCTGCATGATTATGCTCTCTTCTCCTCCACTGGGGAAGCAATCCTTTAAATGCATCAATCACCACAGAAGAATTGAAATCAGACTGACAGGAAGGTGGCAGAAACACTGTGCATAATCTAAGGTTCATACAGGTTATGAAGAACAAAATCTCTTTTGGTTTTGCTTAGCAATCAGTAGCAAAAAAAAGTTATGTGGTCTCAGAGCTACGCTAGAGTCAAGATCAAATGGACGGCTCAGGGAGACCACCATACTGACTTTAATGCTGAACAGCCAGAACATAAAGAGATCAGTAGGTATCACAATGGGCAGAAAAGTGTTTCTTCTGTTATTATCAACACCTACACTCTTAAAAGAGTCCTTCATTACCAATATCAAGGCAAAGTGCATGTGGTGCGATATTCACTGCTGCCACGAGTGGACCAGATCTGTGCCCCAGAATGTGACACACTTAGAACCACAGAAACACATTTCTTCATGACTGTATATGGAAATTTTAAAATATAGGAAATAAGACTACCCGTAAAGATAGCCTATCTCAAATCCTCTCTTCAAAGAACTTAATCCTGTCTGTCTTCCAGGGGTAATATACCTATACCTTTCTTCTCCCTGAATCCAAAGGAGACAAATTTAAAATCTGCCAAATAAATCTGTAGGATTTTTATTGGCTGAGAAGATCCCTTAATGGGAATACCTTAAAAAACACAGCCAGTTCTTTTCCATAAAGAATGCCACCTACTTCTCTTTTAGAGGATTTTTGTTCTTTCAAGGATGCACTGTACTTTTCAATTGGCAGAAGCCGTTGCAGGTGCTGAGAAGCAGCCAGTATGCACATTTTGCAATGGCAGCAATCATCAGCAATAACATAGACAATACGTTCTTCTTGGCATATAAGTAGCATTTCCCTAGGAGTTTTCTGACAGCTGATGTTGAACCTTATTAGTCTGCCATGTATGTAGTCACAGAGAAAAAAAGCCAAAGCATTAGTCAGGGTAATCTGTATGATTAGCTTGGTTTCTCTGTACTCACAGATGTGATTAGTAGGGAGCCAGAGGACTGACGTGTTTCCTCCTAAGACCTTCCCCAAGAACAATTTCTGATAAGTTTCCATAGAAATCAATACTAAAACTCTGTGACAAAAATAATAGCATATTTTGGATCCTTCCTCCCTTCTCCATAAGCAATTCTGTATTTGTCCCTTTCAGTGAACACTGTATTTGCGTGTTACACCTGAAACTGAGTTTAGGGTCTGGGAGAATGGGTCAGGATGATTATTTGGAACATTCAAATTTAACTCAAATAATTTCTGTAATGGCCTCACCTTATAAACCTTCGAGCCATCCACTGTTTCACCTGATTGGCATTTATTTTCCTTATGTTCTTCAGTGTTGCCTTCTTATTGATTCTGCACTTAATCAAAACCAAATGCCCTCTCTGTGTGACTAGCAGAGCTATCCTATTTTCTTTAAAGCTCCCAGAATTTAGGGTGACACAAGTATATGCAGCTGCAGGATCTGCATGAGAGTTTGTCAGTCACTGGATTGGACTGAACAAGAGTCCTGGAGAGACAGCTGAGCAACACTGACATCAGCCAACAGTTACAGAAAAACATGGCAGAAGAGAGAGAGCATTCTCTGCCTGAAACAAAGGAGAGAAACCCCAGATTGCAAACAAAGTGCAAATAAGGTGGGTAAAATGTCAGGGAGATGCTTGGATATATCAGAATTACTTGCCAGTTCTTTACAGGCAGTTTGCAACAGGAAAACTGAAAGAACAGAAAATAAGATGCAACCCAAAATGCAGTAGAATAATAAATAAAATGATAAAAACACACAGATAGTTCTAGGACATTTTCTTCTAAATTTGTTTGCTTTTTCAATTTCTTTCCATTTCAGTGGTAATTCTTAAATCTGCCTATCAGAGCAGGTACTTTATTAAAATTTTTAAGTCAGCTTATCCTCCAAATGTATTTGTATAGTGTTCTAGGAATTTATCTCATACATTTGTATCATTTTTAGTAGTAACCTTAATAAATCACCATACATCAGCAGTTACTTCCATGGTGCTGCTTGATCTTTCAGTTTTATCATGAAGCTGTTATGAAGGTATACTTGGTTCAGTCACAAGGCAGCATAACTTTTTCTTCACAAGCTATACAAATCATAATTTATTTATTCATGTAGATCTATTTCATCCAAAGAAATAAAATGAAAAAGAATCCCATTTTATAAATAAATCTCACCTCACATTTTATAAATAAATCACTGTGAATACACATAAGTATAAAACAGTCCTAAAAGTGTTATAAGTAGGATAACACATGATGGTGGCAAAAGTTATTTTTAACAGCAGGTAACAATATTGATGATATTAAACTGAATTAACCTGGAAAACATTGTTGGTATCTAACCAGCTGTCAACACAAGGCCCACCAATACTGCTAAATCAATTCAGGTTAGCTGGATCTAGCCAGCTGCTGGGGAGCCTGATCAGTGTCAAACACTGAGCTCAAAACCCTTTTACCAGAAAGCCCATAAAGATCCTCTGAGTCTCTTTGAAAATTATTGTGAGCAATCACTTTGGATAGACTTTCTATTTCATGAAAGAAATAGAGAACTCTGAAATAAGAAAGATTCACTGAAATTTGCTAATAATGGAACATTTTCAGAAATATTTTTCTTCAAAAAACTTTTTTTTTGTCTTTTGTTTCAGTTTTATTTAATATTATACCACTAAAATAAACAACTTTGAAGCAGAAAAAATCTGAATAGTTGAAACAGGATGTGTTAGAATGTTTTTCTTGGATTTTCTGCCCTTCAGAAATCTCCATCATAATTCACAAAGTAGATCCATTTTGACCAACCTATATATTCTGCAATATGATATGAAAAAAACACTGACGCCACCTCTTAAGCATATCAGAACAATTTCATTTGATTGTGTATTTTGCCATTACAAGTAATCCTGATGTCCTGCAAACTTCACACTTACCAGTTTATCCAGTACAAAAATGGTTTAAAAGAAATTTCTTCATTTTCTAGCCACAAAATGCAGTCAGGAGGAAACAGATGCATAGTAAAATGATTCAAAAGGTAAGCAAAGAAGGCTGGAGGACAGTCTGGGTTTTCAGAGATCTATACTAGATCTTTAAGGATCTTCCTAGATGTTGAACCATAGCTTGATACGTATCAGTCTGACATTTTTGGCCATATACACTGGACACATACATCAGTCGTAGCTCTAATATTTACTGCAGGGAAATCTCCTAGTGGATATCTAGAGCAGAAACTGAAGCTGAAGCTTCCTTCAGGGAGCTGAATTGAGAGGTAGGGTAAATGGGAAAAAATCTGCAGAAGCATGACAAAATGGAAACATGGAGAAAAAGAAGGAATATGAATAGACAGATGATGTTACAAAGCGTACCATTGACCTGAAAGTTCAGGTTAGATTTGCTGTCCTTGTTCATTACAATTTGACAGATAAATCAGATGTTTAAAAATATAGCAAATAAACAAACAATAAATCCCAGAGAGGTATTTGTTGGGGAAACTTTTATGACATGTCTTGGCCTAGTTTTTTTCCTGTCCTGAAAAAAACAGAAAAGAAAAAAATTTTACTGATATCAAGAATATATTCTTCCTCAGGCACATATTTAAGAAGGAGTAGGAATTCATCATGCAGGCAGAATAAAGAAGTCCACTTTCTTTTCTTTTGCTGGGTATCTCCAATAGCCTGTATCCATTGCTGGAAGTGACAGATGACACTATATCTATGTCTTTGCCATTTCCTTGATGCTGTCTGAAAATACTATGCTACTTGCCTGTCCTAACTTTAGGGTCTGTGCCGAGTGCTTGGGTAGGGAAATTCAGTTTGTTAAAAGAATCCTGTGTCCCATCTGACCAAACACAATCTGGGCCCTAGAAATACTAGCATCTTCTCTTGAATGTATGTTAATTGCATACAAAATTATAGCGCTTTCAGTGAATGCATTTCTCCTCACTGTTGGAAGTCCCATTGCTCCCGGAATTTCCACTTCTCTATGGTCATCAGCCAAAAAAAATCAGTCTGTGAGACTATATGTGTTGTTTCATTATAGATTTCTAATGTACCATTGAAGGGAATGAATAGCTGAAACCCACAATTATTATAGTGGCAATAACTTTTTATATGACTTTTAAAAATTATCTAGATAGCTCCCATGAACAATAACTTTAGTATGTTCAAACAATAATTTTGGTTTAAGAAGTCCTTTATTATCAAATTTATTTTTGCAATTTTTTAAGCCAGTTACCATGATTTTCTTGAGATGTTTCAACCACCACAGAAACAACAAGCTTTGGGCTCGTTAATTGTTTATCAAGGCTCAGCAACTCTACACCACTGTTTAAAAAACACAGAAAAGTATCCCACGGTCCATCCATGAAGAGGCTAAAATATGAAGACAGAAAGAAACTGGCTTAGATTGCACAGGTTTAATTTGCTTAAAATTACATAGTGTAGGTGTTCCTTTGGAAATTTTTCACAGAAGATTTGTGATGCTCTTTAACCAAGTTTCCAAAAGATACCCGAGGAAACCATTCAAAATGATAAGCATTGACTGCAGGATATTTGGATTTATTCCTTTTACTTCAAACAAAAGCAAAGAAACTAGACTCTGCATTCTCAAAGGTGCTTAAAGCTTTAACACTCCCATGCTGCCTAATCCTCTGTCACCAGTATATGAAAATGTACCTTGCCTTGATTAATATTCTATTAATCCATGACAAAGTACCCATATCACTCACACGCTTACTTTCTCGGCAAATTCCTGAGATATGCCTCATTAACTGGATTACTTGTTTGATCTGAACACTGTCATACTGTTCTGTTGACAGCTAGGGTGCCTCATGTTAGACTGTGCAGTGAATAGACTTTACTAGTGCCAACCCCTTCATGTAATGTCTTCTGAACCCTCTCCTCTGATGTATGGAAGGTGGCCCAAGGTCAAACAGTTTGTGATTAACTGTGAATGTAAATGTTGGTGTCTTGTCTGAGTTATCACAAAATTCATTTAACTAACCTTTGCTCTGCCTTTGAGATAAAAGACACATGAAAAAGTCTATGTTGAATTTATCTTTTTCTTCACAGAGTAAAAAAATATTTTCATCTATGCTGACTTTTTTCTTTATAACTTCTGAAGGAATTTAGTGCTGCTTAGAGGTAGCATTCTGACAGCCCTGAGACCAAAATTCTCAACTAGTTACAGATCAGAAACAGCATGGTCAACAGCAGCACCTGTTTTTTCTCATAGAGAGCAGCTCTTGCAAATGGAGTCATATTTCCCATTCCCTGACACTGTCTGCTCTTTTTTCATCTTACCAAGAACTCAGTCAACTTTAAAGGTACAATGAGTTTTCAGCTTGCCTATAGGGCAGGTGGATCAACACCCACACCAAAAGCCTTTTCTTTTTTTTGTTAGCCTGCCTCTGAGTCTTCTTTAAACTTTGATTGCTTACTGAGATATATATTTTTATATACCCAAAGCTGTTTTTTTAAGGGAAGTCTGATTCTAGAAGAGGATTAGAAAAAAGTGTTGTTCCTTTTCTCTAAAATGGAGGAAAAAATCTCATTATCCAGATACCCCCCCCTCTCCCCCCTCCACCCCAGCCATCTAGATATTTGACATTTGGATCTGGGTGCAGTTCTAAATGTTGACATTTTCAGAGAATTAATGGTTTGGATGCATTCTTACCCAGTTGATTCTGGCAGGCTGGAAATCTGTCTAGCCTTTTCGCAAAGATCACCCATGGTGGTGAACTCAAGCAATCTGTTCTACTGCTTCAGTATCTTTACCACAAGTGCTTTTTAATATTTAATCTGAATACTCTTCACAGAATTTAAGCACATTATAACTGGTCTTGCTACTGTGGGCATGGAGAACAGATTGCATCTTTCCTGTTTTCTGCAGTTTCTGTGTCATATGCTTTAACCCCACTTTAAGTTATCTTTAGGAAAAAGGGGGAAATATGGTTGATATTTACTACTTCATAATTCTGCTAAATTTAGATGGAGTATTTTAAGCTATAAGTAAACATTACCTTATCCATATTTTATGAATAGGGACAAGTTGATTGAGAAATCTGGTATCCAAGCATAGTAGTTCCAGCTTTAGTTGACACAGTATAGAAAAATCAGTCTCACTGATTCTGAGTCTATTTACTTATAGCTGTTTGTCATTCAACATATTAAACATAAACCCCCCTACAGTTGTTATCCATAATTCTCTTTACTTTTACTTTCATCAAAAAAGAATTATTTCCTTGACTAGGTGAGATAAGACTGATAACAAACTGATTTCCTGACTTAAGCTCTTTAAAGTTTGCAGAGGTCACACAGTGTAAACCGGTTGAGACCATGGTTGTAAGCCAAAGAAAGCAAACTTCACTGTTGTGTTGCGTAAGCATCACTGAGAGCCTGGCAATACTTCTGCTTCTTCTATCATGCATTAGATGTTATTGAACCAAAGCTGTAAGCAAATAAAGACCTATTTATCTCTCTAAGAAAGGTCCATTTTTCATTTCATACTTCAAAGCAATGGTTGAAAACCTCTATCTGAATAAAATCTTTTCTGTAGGGAAGTGAAACCACACATGGAAAACTGCTCTAATGGTATATAATGCACTGTTAGTCAACAGCTTGAAAACAAGTCTCACTGTATAATATAAACCATAAAATTTATAGGTCAAAGTTATGACAGCATCTTACAAACCTGAATAAATATCATTTTTTGCATACTTAAAAAAAAAAAATGAACTGAATGATCCAAGGTAACAGAAACTACTGTTTGAAACCAGGACCAACAGACCTCCTGGGTACATTGAGGTCAACAGTAAAAGTCTTGGTTGTTTTGCTAGGTCAAATTGACTTGATGTGGTTAATTATTCTGATTCAAGGTGAGATCTGATGGATCAGTAAACCATGAACTATGTGAAATACATGTGCACAGAGACAGATGGTCAGTCACCAATTTGACTTTGATCCTAACAAAGTGTTGTTGACAGTGTAAGAGGATTTGTTCTTTATTAGTAACCAGCTGGATACAGAGAAAGTTTCTCAGTTCTACCACACATTATATAGGTTAACCATCCTTGTAATAACTATCAACACTTTCCTCTGCCAGAAAGAAAATTATCTTGGCCAGAGGTCATACCCACAGAGATCAGAAATGAATTGAATTTGACTTGCTTACAGAATCTCAGGTAACATTGTTGATGGCAGAAGTATAAAGACGTTGCTAAACAAGCCCACTGGATAATTCTGAGCAGTGTCTTGTATTGAAAAAGACTGAATCCAGCAGAGACAAAAATGTGTGTTTCAGTGTATACATAAAGAAAAAAAATTACAGTAAAACTCCAATTTCAGTATTTCAGGTAAGATTTGTCCATATTGCTGCAGCATAAAAAAAATAATGATAATACATGTAGGGTGACTTAACAGATGGTTCTATAGAAAATGCATGGAAAATAAAGTTTTCAGAATAAAGTTTGCCATTGTCTGTGAAAATGATAAAACATCTTTAACAAAAATCTTTATGAAGAAATCTTTATAATCATTATATGGAGAGCCTAAACATGATGTGG
Organism: Strix uralensis; assembly: GCF_047716275.1. Taxonomy (NCBI): domain Eukaryota; kingdom Metazoa; phylum Chordata; class Aves; order Strigiformes; family Strigidae; genus Strix; species Strix uralensis. Next base: position 99,147,146 of record NC_133972.1, on the reverse strand, counting down.
CAAGTTTATTTGATACCTGGTATCTCAACCACGACAACATTTAAATATTGCGTGTTAGGTATCAGACAGATGATAACCGTGAGAAAGAAAAAAAAAGTCCATCATAAATATTGCCTATTGTTGTATCGAGTGGTTTAGATTCTTAGCCTAGTAATGCCACTGTGAAGGTTTACTTTATTCCAAATTAAATCAGAATCTAATGGTGACATTTATCACACTTTAAATCAGGTCATTGTTGCTTTTTTAAAATATCAAGGAGTTACATTTTATAAGCCAGAGTGACTGTTCTTTAAGAAAGAAAAAAATATGCTGAAAACCAATTTTCATGAAGTGAATAGTTTAGTGTGAACATTTTATTTATAACACATTTTCATAGTCTTACAACGGCAAGTAATTTGGTTTTCTATGAACAAACAAAAACTAGTCTGAATACTTATGCATTATTTGCTTGTTGTTATACATAAGAAAATAAATCCTTTGCTTATGCTTGTACAAGTCATTAAATATTAGAGAGAAATTTAATAGCAATCTGGATACTTCTTTCTACTCCCAAGTCTCTTCAGGCTGAAGAAAAAACCCTTAACTACTTCTTCCATCATTGTTTTTCTAACTTTTACATAGTAGTTGCATCTGTGACAGCTCAAATTTATTGTTGGAAGGATAGAAGTTGGCCATTGCATGAGAGCTTGCATGTTCAGTATCCAAATCTGTCATGGTTTCTTGTAAACCTTTGCAATGCTGAAGCGACGATCATGGAGCAGGTTCTGGAAATCATGTTGTCTGTATCCTGTCAAAGCTATCCAGGCATGTTCAGGATCATCTGCAAAGGAGACTAAGTAAGTTGAGTGTGGTATAGCAAATTACAATTTTGAAAGATAAGTTCCATGTAATGTCAAATAAAACCAAATTTTCTTAAACTTCTCTTTGTCTTAAATATGAATTAAACATATCCCTATAAATAAATATTGGCAAAATGTCAACCCAAGTGGAACCAAACTGAATTTCCACCCAAAAGCTGAAGCAAAATGTCAAAGAGCCTTGATCTGAAACTCAAGCAGATACTGTGAAGCAGAGGATGATTGGTCATTACAGAGGTACGTTATATTTATGAACATAAAGAATGTTCCAATCTCAAGGCTGTATATATAAATTTCTGTGGAATCACCATAAAGGCTATCAGTGTGAAGAAACTAACATTGTATTAACTATAGGGAGGTAACTGAACTGTAGCCCTCAGATGCTATGCTGTGAGGATTCTAGGAGACGCTGTGCAGTGGAGCACTACTCTCTTAGGCACCATCATCTGCAAACACAAGATGGTATTTTTGTCCCAGAATCAGATTATATGAGAAATATAGTGAGAATTCATTCTTCTAAAATTTCCAGCCTACATAGTTATGTCAAGGTGTTCAAATAGGTGAGTAAACCATCTCATCTCAAGGGACCTACCTGAATTTAAACTAGTCTCTGTATATCTGAAAATAACTTCTCCTTACTGGAAACACCCTCAAAAGTCAATTTACTACTGTAATAAAAGCTATTAAAGGTAAATTTAAGAGGGTATTTTTTTTGTGTGTTTTCTGTTTTCTAGTTGAAGGAAGCTTTATAAATATTGTATTTCTTAATTCTTGTTTATTGTTTTTCAGGAAAGAAAGAGTTTTATTACATATGTTCAAAAAGCAATATGTCACTGAACTTTACAAAACACTCAATTTCCTCTATAGGTGGCTAAAATGAATTCCTGTATTCCTATGTGAATATTTTAATAATCTGAATACTATGGTACTGTTACTTTCTATTCCTTTCTTATGTTTTGTCTTTATGCTTTTCTACAATTTTTGTCATCACAATGTGAATAACAAAATAAATTCTGGTTTTAAGTCTAAATATGTCCATTAAAAATACATCCTTTTTTGTCTTTATAACTTTCAGTTCACTTGTTAACTAACTTTCAGTTCAATACCTCTGAAGCTTCTAGGTGTGTGTTCATGCAGACACTATTGAGCACCAGTTGTAGAGCATCTTACCTCACTGTAGCCTCCTGTTTTGCCACAGTAACCTCTTCTTTATTTTTGCTTTCTTCTTCATTTTTAGAAGCTGTGGGCATCTGAGGGGTTGCTGATATTTCTGAGGTGCAAGAACTGACACTGCTTTATTTCATAGACTTATCTCTGCTGAATCTCTCTTCCCTACTTAGAGATGTATGTGTGTCCTGTATTTTTACTTAACTGAAATTTCCACTTAGTCTGACCTGTGATCTTTTGCTGTATAATGTTCCTGAGACAAAAGGCTCTAAGATATCTGCATCTCTAAGGAGATTTTTTTGTCATCTTAGGTATATACTTCTAAAATCACTGCATAGAGTTCTTCAAAATGTTGACTGAAATTTCTTCCTGCTGTTTCTCCCAGTTTTGAAGCTGTCTTAAAAAGCTTATTTGTCAGTTTACAAATAAATCTTTCTTTCCAATTTTCTTATGGTTTCTCAAAACAGAAGAAACCCACAGTTTCTTACAATTTTAATGTTTCCAAGCCATCAATAAATTCTTTAAGACAATCCCTGTTGTGAATGATATAGCCTTTATATAATAACACTATATCATTACACCCATGCACTTGCACCTTCTGCTTGAACCAAAGTCTATTTTTATACTTCAGATGCCACCTTATAGATGACAGACATTCAGGATAAGCGTTAAGGGATAGCTCCTTTCGAGACACGGAATAGTCATATAGACATGAGAACTGCAGCTCCATCCTGGATGATTATTTACATCCCATGAGACAGAAGGTGCTCTAAGAACTAACTACTAAGGGAGAGGGGTCAGCTCTGCCAAGACACCTAAATATTGAGGGGAGTGCATGATTTCAAATTCTGGATGGAAATGGACTACTTTCCTGAAGGCTCAGTTATCTGCTTTTTGAAGAACAGATCTATATTTATCATTTTGGCAGTTCTCAGTGACTGATTTAGCAAAGTGAGCCTCTGATAAACTACTATTTCGTTCTCAAGAACCTAATACTCCTATATTCCTTGTATACATACATGCACAAACAAACAGATTTACATACATGTGAAAGGAGTTTGAGTGCCTACAGTAGGGAAACAAATACCACTGAGATGTTGCTCAAGTTTTTTTAAGCATCTTTGCAAAATGTTTGAAACCATATGAGAGTAATATGTTCAGCCAATTTGCATAGAGGGTCCAGGACAGATGGTAGGATTTTATGTACTTTCTTGCAAAAGCTCTGTCGTGCCCCAAATTATGCCTAATTCCAAAATGTAATAATTCTGAGTAGCTCCGCTCCCCTCTACTGCTGTCAGCCCAGAACTATTCCTTTCTCTGTGGTGCCAAGCTCAGAACAAGTGTGCTTTCCCTTCTCATTTTCTGCAAACTAGTTATTGTGCACAGCCCTCAATCTTAACTTTTAGCAAAGGTCTTTTTCCCTCATTTTCTGGAGCACAAGATTTTTATTTAGAATAATTCTTTGGTTTATTTACCTCTTACTACCAACTTACTTGTAGATCAAGCATTTTATCCTGGAAAATAAATGTTTAAAATAGAAGATAGAACAAGTGAAACTATTGGACCAGAGATTATAAAAAGTCCATTCATCACTGTCACACATATTTCTAGAAGCTACTCCAAAACTTCCAGCCTCCATGTACTCTCCTGGGAACTATTCATTGTTTTCTGCCACAGAGTCAGCAAAATAATCTATTCATATCATTTTGGATTAGGCTGAAACCGAAGGTGCTAAAGAAATGAGACCTGCAAGGAAAGCCTAGTAGTTTCACATCATCTATGGAACTGATTTTGAATTTAAAAAAACATATCATGGTTTTATATTCTTTCTTTGGGTATATTTGAAATAATAATGCTCTCAGAAAGATGCAGAAAATCTAAGAATACATTGTCTCTTTTCTGCTTTCTGTTGAGTTCAAGCCTTCTCTTCCTGTCTCATAGGAGTAGATTTTTAAGTATTTAATTGTTTCTTTATTCTTTAATTACCATTTCCTTTGCCAAAATAGAGACATCATGAAAATCCATGTTTTTCAAAAGATTCAAATTAGTGCGGTGTAGAAATATTTGCCAAAGTCACAAAGTATCATTCTAAGATTTATTTATTTTCTCATTGTTTCTTGGAACTTCAGAGTTTCTAATGTTTCTAATGTTTCTGTACAAACAGATGACAAATACAGACCTATTCAGATTTTCATCCAACTGCGTTTTAGAAGACAACTTCATGTAGTTTTTAATCTAGTTTTTAGTTTAGCTTATCTTTAATTAGTGTTTAGGTACCACAGTTTACTATTTTCAAAAACATTTTTTAAAGTTTAAAAAAAGTTACTCTTGCTCTCCAAATTTTCAGTATCATGTAGCCATTTAACTCAGCAAATTGGGATGGTCAAAAAAACATATCCACTTGACTTTTAACAAATTGTTCTTGTAAAATTATTCATTACACATTAACAGCAACATATCACACTTCACTGAATCGGTAGTGATCACTGCATCCACTAACCTTTCTCATACTTTATGTCATGCTGTAGTTTATTTATTTTTCTGCTCTCTCACTTTTCTCTAGGATTGTTGGCAAATGCATGTTTCTATGTGTACTGTCTATGCACTGACTATTACTTTTAGTATAGGTTTATTTCAGTTTAAATACAGGTTGTATGGTTCAGATGGCCATACCTATACATATTGCTTTCTATGTGGTATATTACCCTTATAGTCACAATGGTATGGTTCTGATTTTAATTTGTGCAACCTTAGAGATTTACAGCAAAATGGGCCCAATTTTCATAACTTCTAGCCATGCAACATTGGCTTTGCAAATGATCTCTGAACTAAGAATTCCCATACTGACAGCTACTTTCCCCAATAGTCTTTTTAATGTTCCAGTTTAAAAATTTCACCTCGTTTCTAGCAGTCATTTCTTTTCCCATCAGTTACTTTTAGTGCAAAAGAGACCAAACTTGCAACATACTAGACAGTAGACAAGTGCCTAAGTGCTGATCCATAAACAATCTGTATTTAATGTTTGTTCACATAATCATAATCACTTTCCCAGTGGGAATAGCTTTAATTTTCTTTAATAATTAATGAAGAAGCTGATATAAGAAAAATAAAATGAAACCTCCAAGGATCATTCAGCTGAGTCAGTTCCTATATCTACATGACAAATATAACTTGCCAGTTTCTAATAAGTAGTGTTTTGTGCATAAATAACAGCTAATATTACCTTCTATTTTCCAGTTTAAAACAGAACATAATTTACAATGTAGAAGTCTATGTACCTTAATTTGGTTATCTTCCTGCAGGTGCACGTTCACTAAGTACTATCTAATGTCTGCAGTAAATGAGATAGAAGAATGACAGATTTTTGTCTCATTTCTTATATCACTACATCTCCAAGCATTATTTATTATATATGGTGAAAGAAACAGAAATCTTATGAAACACCAGTTTGAAAGTATGTGATTAAAACTGTATCATAAAGCATTCATGTGCAAGGGGCAACTTAAGGTTATCCATGCAAACTGTCTTGATTTTATTTTTAATCACGTTTCCTTATTTTAGGAATTTGATTTGTCAGAGTTAACACTTCTTTATGTAGCTTTTCTTTGTACGGTGTCCTAAGTCTAGATGTTCTTTTTTTAAGGAGTATGGAGTAAACAATTGCCAACACTGTGACGACTCAGCTGGGCTGTATGACAACCAACCTAAAGTGCCTCAGCATGGTGTAACAGATAATGGCAGTAGGTTTCCATCATCAATGCATCCTAATAGAAGATGATGTATGCATTTCTGCTATCAGCTTCAAGGGTAGTTTGGTAACAACAGAAAGGCATGGCAGTGGCAATGCCCGGACTGCCCCAAGTGCCCTGGCTGAGACATGCTGACTGAAGATGCAGTACCTAATTAGAGAACAGAGTTGCTTAACTTTCAAAGTCTGTAGGGAATATTTACAAAATAAGATTTTTCAAAGTCTTATAGCCTAACTGAACTGGGGCAAACTTCAATGCCAGTTGAAGGCATTTCACTAACTTGATTGTTTCACTCCCTCTTTGACATATTTCAGATCCCTATTTCACAGGATGGGAGGTTGTCAAGAGACTTAGGGACCTAAAAACTTTAGATTTTTCTTTCATGTTGGCAAGGCAACACTTTTTTTTAACCTTCTTGAGTGAAATGGTGAAAATATGTTCACAGATATTTTTAAAACTATTCACCTTGAAAGAGATATGTAGCCAGAAAAAATATAAGTATTTAAAACCTAATAAAGTATTAAGTAAACTGGAAATAGGAACTTATAATTAGTAATGTCAGCTAATTTTCTACATTTTCTCACTAACTGCTGTCCCTTATAATGTTTTTCATTACAGGATACCCTTCTGAATTGCGAAAAAAAATGTTATACTTTTAAATACACAAATGTACATCCAGCTGGGGAAGTCCTATGGTTAGTACCCTAGAGAAGAAAATTATTCTGGCATTGTTGCAATTTTTCACATTTCTTTAGGACTTCACACAGAAAACCTCAAAGAATTTTACAGTTCATAACTACAACCTAGAAGTGGATTGAATGAATGCTTACAAACAAAAAAGCCATATTATATACAGCAGCAGCTCACAGCCTGGGGTATTGCCATTGCCAGTAATCCCACTAGAGCTGCCAGTCACAGTATTGACCTGGATAATCTACCCTACATATTTATCTAAATAATGGCATGGTCTCTCTAACTTTCTCAGACCAGCAGCCTACAGTGCTTTACCATGCAATAACCTTTAATTATCGTAGCTCCAAAGAATCTTTTAGAAATAGAATATGGCTGGAATTCTCTTTACCTTCTTTCAACTGTAGAAGAAATATTCTCATTTTCTCCCTTTTAATTTTGCTGTGTAGATTACCTGGGTGATTCACATACAAATTGGCAGAAAAATTTGAGAGGACAGTTTCTTCAATTGTCTCCAGACAATGACAATGTGCCCTCCAATATATAACAGAAAGAAAAAATCAGTGTGCCAATAGAAGACCAGTGCAAATGGAGGACTTGAGCCTGCTCTCACAAAATTAATTTTATATGAGCAGAATCTTGTCTTAGCACGTTGAATATATGTACTGATCAGCAGCATACAGAGCCTAATCTTTTGTATGTCTTTCCCTCCCACTGCACAAACTATTTCAAGATTTAGAATGGACTCTTCAAGATTTAAGAACAACTCTTCATCTTAATGTCAAACATCTTTAGCTTCACAACATTTGTCAAATATTAAATGTTTTTTAAAGGGTGGGAAACTAAGAAGGTCAAATAAACACACAGGAAGTCTGTGTTCAGTGATAGATCCTCTGTATTATGCAACTGCAAGAAAAAGGAAGCATATACAGATGTAGTTAAACTACGTGGCATCCTATGTCTTTAAAACCAGCCTGTCTTGTCTAATATGCTTCCAGATAAATTAGGAGGAGGAAAAACACCCAGCTTGTAATAATTATAGCTAGAGGAGGATTCAATTTGTAGTACAGTGAATATGCTAAGCTTGAAGTGCCTAAAATATTTTTGATATTTTCAGAAAGAAAATAATTCAGAATGAATAAAACATCTCCACAGTACATGGATGCTCAAAATAAAGTAAAGCACTGTTAAAAACAAATAAGTCCTCTAAGATTATTAGGTTAAAAAAGAAAAGAAAACAACAAAGGCAAAAAAAAACCCAACCAAACAAACAACCCAAGGTTAAAAGAATCACATTCAGTTCAAGACTATAATTATTATCAACTCAACAGTTTGCCCTCTGACAAAGACCCTGTTTCAAAGCTGACTGTACCAGAACAGGCTCCTGGGGATGAAAATAATGTTAAGAGTAACTGGTTTGACCGATTTTGTTCATATTCCTCAGGCTATGAGGCAACTTAATAGTCAAAAACCACCCTGGAAACCTTTAATTATTGTATATATGCATTTACATTTAACATATCATTTATATTAAAAGAACACACCAAGAGAGATAGGAACCTAGCCTTTGAAAGAGAATCATAAACATACTACATAAAACAATGCTTGTCTCCCTCAATATTAGGACACTCAACATTCATAAATTTTAGTTAGTAAAACTCTGCTTTGATTAAAATTCTAGGACTTCTGTTTCTGAGTAATTCCCTGCCAGTTTTCACATATTCTATAACTGCTGTCTCACAGGTGCTGGCCCTTTTCTTTCCTTTCTCATCATCTTTCACAAGCCTTCCAGCTCCTGAGGTGAGCCTCTCCCATCATTCTGCCAGTGTGTATATAGGAGTTATGCCCCAGCCCTTAGTAAATGAGCTACTACATATTGAGTTCTGCTGGCAGCCACTGCTCCTGCTGAAGGTCACACACCTGGGAGGGATGTCTTTACAATTTAATCCACTGTACACTGAGTTCTGAACAGAAATGCTCCTCACACATTTCAGCATCAGGTCCTCCTGAGGAGCAAGTGGATGTCAAGTAGGGTGGCCTACCTTGGCCAATTTAGGAAAGGAATAAATGCTAGGATAGGAATAAAGGCTAGGATAAAGTGCAAACAGATGTCAGAAAATAATTGCAGAATAAGTGCTACATTATTGAACAGTATTTGGGTAATTGTGGATGGAGGCAGTAGTCAGTTTAATCACATTTAGTCTAGAAGTTAGCAGATAGGCTAGGAAATGGGGTTTTATTTGTTTGTTTGTTTAGCTTGTTGTGGTAGCTTTTTACCCAGCTCAGACTGTACCAAGCAAACATGGTACTCCAAATTGAACAGAAAACTTATTTTTCTGAGTGTCATCTAAAAGGTAAAGGCAACAAACATGGTCTACAAACTACATTAGATGGTACGTAGGAGCTTATGAAATATTGCAAACACAATTTATAGCACTGTTACAACTTATCTGTTCCAAAACGCTGTTGTGAACTAAGGCAGAAATATGAGCCCAGAATGTATAAAACATAATTTATCATTTTCTACCATTATCCTAAATAAGTAAATTCTGAAAAGACTTTTTTGCATAAAATACAGTTTTTGTCATTTTAGTTTTCCTCCTTTGTATTTCAATAACATACAGAACTGGTGCTAAACACTAAATCTTCTACCATCTCTTCCAGTTTTTGCACATATAAAACCCCACCTCTCCTATTCTTGTGCTACTAAATGTATTGGCTTTGAAGCAGCTATATTATTTTTATTGAAGTCCAAGGGTGATTTCTGTGTGCATTTTCTTGGGCCAAGATCTAGTATTTGGTAGATGTACCAGAGATAGTCTCTGCCAGCATATGAAAAGAAAACCTGTACATGATAATCATCAGCTACAACTTTGTCATCAATAAATCCTAACAGGTAAATTGAATCCAGTGCATTTATTTACAGTAGTGTCATCTTAAAAGAGTCAAGGAAACCAAATTCTCTCTGTTCAGTTAGGAACTATGGTGAGTAAATCAGGAACTCCAGGTTCATAGGGATTTTGTAGATCCCAGTTCAGCTCATGTACCTGAAAGTGTGCCAATTCATTCACCATGTATTTTCTCCTGTTCATTCATAAACGTTATCTGTCTCTCAGCTGGGCTTCCTGTGTATGTCCTTGATAAAGTAATTAGACACAAAATCCCTGTGTGTTTACAAAAAATTTTCTAAAGAGAGTTTTTCCTATTTAAATAAGACAGATATTGGGTGCCTATCTACCATTATATGAACACAGTGATATGTCCCTATCACAAAACTGCTTCAGCAAATCACTGCAAATCCTACCAGTGGGCTTGGCTGTAACCCAGTTGCTCTACATACAGGTGTCTTGTAGTCCTGTAAGCAAGATGACTCCCAAGCCACAAAAAAGAATCTCAGTAAGAAATAAAGAGGAGCCATACATGTTTTGGAAGGAATTGTTTTGTCTGGAAGATCTAAGTGAGAGGGAAATAAAATTATGAATTGCAGCTCATCAAGTCCAATTTTGCAAAGGAGTAGCCATTCCTATTTTAAAGGTTGTCACTAACTTCATGGCCAAATGCTGTAAACTCTTTGAACATTTGAAAGAGGCAGTACACTTGCTACCTAGATAATAAATTGCTGTTTCTTCTGATTGGCCTTGCACCATCTCACCTAACTCTGTTATGAGGATGACATGAAACAAAATAACCCCCAACTTCTAGTACATACATACATACATACATAAGCATCCAAGCATTTCTATTAAAATATCCAGAGCTCCTGGATGGCGGTTGCCATGCCTGCTCCTTGCCTTCTGTGGTCAACAACCAAGTACCAATCAATAGTGAACCACCTTATTATGGTGGGTATTATGCCATGGTTTAAACCTGGCTGGCAGGCAAACACCACGCAGCCACTCGCTCACCCTCCCTCCCACCCCAGGGATGGGGGAGAGAATTCAAGGGTAATGATAAGGACACCCATAGGTTGAGATAAAAACAATTTAATAATTGAAATAAAATAAATATAAAACTATATTAATAATAATCATCATCATAGTGGTAATAATAATAGAAAATACAAATGAGTAATGCACAATGGGATTTCTCACCATCCACTGACTGATGCCTACCCCATTCCTGGCTAACAATCCCAGAGAAATAAAAATCCCAAATCGCAGTCCCACAAAGAGAGCAAGCTTCCTGGTCAACCCTAACCTATGTACTGACCATGATGTTACATGATATGGAATACTTCATTGGCCAGTTCAGGTCTGTTGCTCTGTCTCTGCTTCCTCCCAGCTTCTTGTGCACCTGTGTGCTAGCAGGACATGGGGAGTTGAAAAGTCCTTGATTTCTTAGCAACAACTGAAAACATCAGTATATTATCAACATTCTTCTCATACCAAATCCCATACTGAATCCAGAACACAGCACTATTCTAGCTACTACAAAGAAAAATTTATCTCTATCCCAGCCGAAACCAGGACCTATGGCTGTCCTGATCTGTGAAACATTTTCATCCCTTAAGTCTTTATGGTGTATTCTAAAGGGGCTCTTACTCATTTGGAGCTATTCCACAGAAAGGATATGCAGGAAATGCATTGGTAACCTGCTTGTGAATCAATCAGTGCACCCTTTCTGTGGTCCCTCTTCAAAAGGATGTTGTCACTCACCTACTAGCTAATGCACAGGTATTTCAAATCCTCTAAACAATGTTTACAACATGGTCATTGTTGTCATCTGGAAGGAACGGAGAAAGGCACCTGGACTCACTTGTAGTTAGGCCAGGCCTTTTGGAGAGGAGTAACAGGTCCCTGAATAATTGTTGGAATGAAGTTGTTCTGAGGAGCCAGAATTGGGAGGACAGGAACAAGTCCTGAAAAATTGGGAAGCAAATCAAAACAAGTCTCCTGGATAACTCAAGATTACTCAAAACATGGAAACTATTGCTATTGACTTTGTCTTGTACACTGTTTATGCATTTTCTTTTGGTATAAAATATTTAGTCTCAGCTCATAGAAGGTGACACAATGCCATAGAGCCATTATCTTCAGGTTGCTGGGGTGCACACTCTGGCAGTTGCTTTCACTGACAGCTCTGCCTTTGCTAAATGTTGCAGCTGTGATGATCTTAGAAATACAAGCCTCTGCAGAACTCAGAATGGAAGATGGAGACTGACTATGATTTTTTCTATCTGCTTGCTCTTGCCAGTGTTATGTAAAGAGAGAGGGCTTTTTTTTTTCCCCCTTAACAGTAATCTTTGGAATTAGGGAAACCACTTATTTCACTTTTAATGTTATTATATCTTCAATGTCAGTTGCTATAAGAACTAAACAACATATTATTGAATATTTTTTAAGTGTTAAATGAGCTCAATTTATTATGAAGCTCTGTAGATTTATCTGTATAAACTTCCTAGGGACGTGTAACTCATAATCTCTCTGGGTCTATGATAATTTAACATCTGCTGTTTTCTTATAATGCTCTAGAGTGCCAGCCTATGTACCTAACAATATGTTTATAGTTTCATGTACTCCAGATTAAGAAAATTGCCAGTTTTATTTCAGTCACATATAGGCACACAAAATACCTGTAAGCACTTCTGTATCAGTGAAAGTTATCACTGTTTTACCAATTTAAAAAATGGGATAGTAATTTCTTTCTGTTTCAAAAAACTGAAGAAAAAGAGGCTGCACGTGACATGAACTGGCATTAACCAAATAGTCAAGCATTCATGTATGCAGGAAGATGAGTATTTTTGCTTTTAGAAAAAGGCTATCACCATCTATAACTTCGGCTTGTAAATTCTTTTTATTTTCTGCTAACAATACAGAAAGCAGGTTTATAAAATAGCCATTGATGCAACTTTCCATGAGACCAGTGTGCAAGAATTAATGTGCCAGCAAAAACCAGATGCCTTTATATGAAGCTAGCAGAACTGCCCATGGCGGCATAGTCCTCCGCAGAAGGGAAAAGATCAGAGCTGGGACCTGGCTGCTGTCGGTGGGTACGGCTGCCTCAGCCATCTGCGGGATAGCAGGGGCTCTGCAAGTGGCTGCCATGTTACATCAGGAAAGTCTCTGATCTGGAAACTTCTCTTTTTGACTCCCACTGCTTTCTGGTGTCTCAGCCATAGGCCAAAGTAGGAATGTCTGCTTTCTGCAGCTGTTGTTCTCTATCTAAGCATGCTGTAATCTCAAGCTGTACAAAATAGTGGGGAAATATTTTTGCTTGTTTTTATCAAAGGAAAAAGTTTTCTTGTGCAGGGATATCCATTCTACTAATTCACTATAAGAAGGGTAAGATTTCTGGGTAAAATAACAGGAGCACATTCTTATCTGGAGATCTAGTTTTAAAAAAACTCAATTGTTTATTTTAATTTTTACCTTGAAAGAAAAGGTTTTCAACGTTTTAATTAAAAAAAAAAAAAAAAAAGAAAAGAAAATGTATCCTATTCATTAAAGAAATTTCTTCTCAAATTTAGAGAAAATCACAATACTGGACAACACTGTAATTGTTAGTCACTGTAATATCCAGAGATACTATAAATATAATGCAATAGGATTTACCAGCATATACATATTGTATTATCAGTTTGAAAGCTCCAAACCTATGTACGTATGAATTATTCTAATAAGTGGTAAACCGACAGGGAACATCTGCTCTAGCTGGTGAACCCACTAATGTGATCCACCTGTCACTGTCTAGGTCATTACATAGCTGTAATTGTGAACTGCTGTAGTATTTTTGGCACATATACAGAGACTCAAGTTGCACTAACAGATTGAACTGAGGTCCAAGATTAATATACCCTTTTTTTTTTTTTTTTTTTTTTAGCCAGTATGCATATCTACGACACTCATTAAGGTCACTGGAAAAATACCAAGGCAGTTTCTTTCAGCATGATTTTGCAGTCTTTTTTTCAGTTAGAAGCTTTTTAGAAGAAATTTCACTTTATGTGCCACAAATAAGAAGACAGTGTGGGAAGATAGTTGTCTTGAAGTGTTGATTGAGATTGTTTTAGAGCACTGGCTTTCACATTGTGTCTTCCTATGTGTCTTTGTTAATTCCACCCTACTTTCTCTGTACCAGTCAACCTAAAAACCTGCTAAACCAAAATGTTTTTATCAATAATGTTAACACTGTGAACTTAATCTGATTTTTTATATGGAATATTCAGATGGACCAGAAATAGTCTGGCCAAGGTTTCATTGCTTAATAGCAAAGTATATAGTCATTGAGAAGGTAAGAGCCAACCCACCTTGAGCCTCTAAAAAAGAACATTAGAGTTTAGGTCATTTACATCATATGCACCTCAGAACCACTGTGCGTTTGCCAAGAAAGGTTGGACCCGATGACCCTTTAGGTCCCTTCCAACCTGGTATTCTATGATTCTATGGAAATGAAAGTTCTCTTGCACAAATGATGCACATCATGCTTTTAAAAGGTGAAAGCCCTGACATCTTATAGTATACTTTTCAGTACTATGACAAAAGGACTTAACATTTCTACATATACAGACTACTGAGGAGATCGGTAACATAAACCTCTTAACATGTTATAGTTGGAACATTGGCCTGAAAACCGGAACATCTCAGCTCCTTTTTTGGATGTATAGTAATTATTTATTGACAATCCTTAAATGATCTTCAACATTCAAAAGACTTTGTTCCCCTCTTATAAATAAAAGACAGCATACATTATCAACAAGAGGGTTTCACCTGGTATAACCGTTGCTTGTGATACTTAATCCACCAAAGAAATGTACAAGCATAATCCAGATAAAACTATTCCAAAGGTTTTACTATACCATGCTGTAAATTATCCATAGCAAGTATTTTAACTAACTTCCTACCTAGTGATAAAGGGTACACATTGAATTCTTGTTCTGTGTAGAAGTTAAGGCATGGCAGACACAGACACAAAACAGTTTCTTCTTCTTGTGTCTTTTTTATTTCAAAGACAACTCAGTAGCTCCCAAGTTTCTCCAACTTCCAAATTTCCAGCTGAGCAACTGTTCTCTTTTCTCCACTGATAATAAAATATCTATGATCTGGGCAGAGAAGAAGTGAAAAATTATCAAAGTAGAAGATTTTGTTCAGAGACAAGCTAAAAACCTGATTGAGCTACCCTAGCTTAAATGAAAGGAGAATTAAGCTGTTTTATACTGTCAGATCCCTGGAGCTCAGTGGAAGCAATAGAAGAAGTTATAAAGAAAACACTACAAAAGTATAAGTAGGGGGAACTTGATGACTCTAATGGGATTCAAATCTAATACTTTTCTTAAAAGTTAAACTTGGAGCAGGAGGTATTGGATGAACTAGTACCTAAACTGAATCCCAGTTGTAACCTCACAGAACAACGAGCTTCTTTCACCACTAAACAAGTCCCCAAACTATTGACATCTCTTTGGTGACAGATCTCTCTCTTCCTGTCCCACACCTTTAGGATACCAAAAAAAACCTTCAAAGGGCTTTGGGGTAATCCTAGTTTAGGATGAAACTGGTTTTGATAACACAAACCATAGACTCTTTCAAGAATAAACTATCACCATTTGTAGACACTTTGTGCATTAAATTACATCTACATTAATAAGTTGATGCAAAAGGAGATAGTCTGTATACTGAAGAAGGTAAATGCTGAAGCTTATATATCTACAGTATCTACATTCATACTTTGGGATAGTTTTAGTCTTGTGTCCTGGTTGAAATTTTCCCCAATGCTGTCCAAAGGCCAAATTGGTTCAGACCCTTATGTCTCCTTTAGGCAGGTGTAGCACAGTTAGAGCACATCTGGTGATAGTTTAGTTTCCTCCAAAAGGAATCCATCTGGTGTGAACCAGAAGGTCTATGCAAACCAAATCAACAATATTCATTAAGCTAGGTTGATCAGGGGCTTCATGCCAGAACTGCAACACTGCTCAGAATCACAACACTGTTGACTCCACTTTAGGGTGCCTCTGCATTATGGTACTAGTCTGGATCAGGAATGAGTGTCCCAGTTATGCTTTCTTAGTTTGTGTGTTGAAATGATCTCAAAGCAACTGAACTATATTGCTTTCATATGAAACTAAACAAGAAGTTGCTCTCCAACCTCAAATGCATGTTTAGTCCATGTGACAAGATTAAAGCTACTGGGAAGTAAAAATAAATACCTAAAATACCTACAGTATAAATATCAGCTTCTCAGCACCATTGCTTTGTTCTAGAGCTCTGTTCCTACCAGTCTAAACTACTTTATCAGCATAGCCATAGCTTCAAAGTGCTAAATTTTTACGTAAATGTTGTTCAGTGCTGGATATAATTTAGGATTATCAAAGCTTCAAAACAGATTTTCCTTTTTTTCCACCCTTAAGATTTCTTTATTATGAAAGATATTTTGTGTACCTTAGCAATAATCTGACAACTGGTGGGATTTCTTATCACTCCAATGTCTTTTATTACTGTTCATGAAAATTCATTAGTTTTTAATCATTTCTAAAGACAAGCTCTTTGTTAAGGTAAAACGTTGAAATGTTAGTGAGATAATGATTTCTCATTTTAATTAAAAAGGAATTAATTATGCATTTATTTTTAAAAAGATAAAATTAAACACAAGCTAAAGGTACACCCGATTAAAATTAAAAGAGTATATGAGTTGGTAGACTTTGCCTTCTTCCTTTAGTCATAGTACTCTTAATTTCTTAAGTTTTCAAGACAGTAGCAGAAACAAACAAAATATTGCCCAAAAGATAGGAAGTTACTGTACTAAGACAAGGATATATAACACCTATTGGTATGCTTAAATTGGTTCTGATGCTATCTACTTTCATAAATGAAACACTCTTAATCAAGATTTGGCATACAAGTAAAGGAGATCCTGAGTTTCATATGAAAAATAAAAAATACAAAAAGCTCTATTTTGTTGACATTTTTAAAGGACCACTTTCAAATTGAAAATTACTTTTCTGCATGGAACACCAACTAAATTTATAGTATAACTAGGGTAAGTTAATATTCACTCCCCATTCTGCATCTTATTAAGCTGTTGCAGTATTATTAATTGATCTCCTGTATAATGCTAGAGTCCACCTGACAACATGACAATTAGGTATCGGTATAACTTCATGTGTTTGAGTTGTCCTTATAAATAAAGCCAAAGCCAGCCAGCTCCAATAGGGACCTACCACTGGCCAAGGTCTAATTCATCAGCCCATGCAGGACCCCACACCAGAGCAGGTAGATGCCTGAAGGAGGCTGCGACCCTGTGGGAAGCCCATGCTGGAGCAGGCTCCTGGCAGGACCTGTGGACCCACAGAGAGAGGAGCCCACGCTGGAGCAAGTTTCCTGGCAGGACTTGTGACCCCGTGGAGGACCTGCGCTGGAGCAGTCTGTTCCTGAAGGACTGCAGCATGTGGAAGGGACCCACACTGGAGCAGTTCATGCAGGACAGCAGCTCATGGGAGGGACCCCACACTGGAGCAGTTTGTGAAGAGCTGCAGCCTGTAGAAAGGAGTCACGTTAGAGAAGTTCGTGGAGGACTGTCTCTCATGGGAGGGACCCCATGCTGAAGCAGGGGAGGAGCATGAGGAGTTCTCCCCCTTAGGAGCAATGAGCGGCAGAGACAACATGTGATGAACTGATCACAACCCCCACTCCCTCTCCCCCTGTGCCACTGGACAGGAGGAGGTAGAGAAATTTAGAGTGAAGTTGTGCCCAGGAAGAAGGGAGGGGTGGGGGGAAGGTCCTTTTAAGATTTGGTTTTATTTCTCATTATCATAGAATCATAGAATGGTTTGGTTTGGAAGGGACCTTAAAGATCATCTATTTCCAATCCCCCTGCCAT
This sequence comes from Strix uralensis, assembly GCF_047716275.1. Taxonomy (NCBI): domain Eukaryota; kingdom Metazoa; phylum Chordata; class Aves; order Strigiformes; family Strigidae; genus Strix; species Strix uralensis. The sequence goes on along the minus strand of NC_133972.1, from coordinate 99,129,877 downwards.
GGGCAGGGACACCTTCCACTAGACCAGGTTACTCAAAGCCCCGTCCAACCTGGCCTTGAACACTTCCAGGGAGGAGCATCCACAGCCTCTCTGGGTAACTTGTTCCAGTGTCTCACCACCCTCACAGGAAAGAATTTCTTCCTGTTATATAATCTAAATCTACCCTCTTTCAATTTAAAGCCATTACCCCTTGTCTTATCCTGCTCTGATTTGATTGGTAATAAATTAAATTAATTTCTTCAAGTCAAGTCTTTTTTGTCCGTGATGGTAATTGGTGAGTGATTCCTCCCTGTCCTTATCTTGACCCACAAGCTTTTCATTGCATTTCCTCTCCCCTCTCCTGCTGAGGAGGGGAGTGATAGAGCAGATTTGGTGGGCACCTGCCAGGGTCAACCCACCATACTTCTCTTTTAATATATATGATATGATGATTGATATGATATGATAAATTCTAACAGGACAATCTCCTTTAAAGAGTTAATATTGTTACCACAAGATTTTAAGTAGACTTCAGGCATAAAAATGAATTTTACCAAATGTTTAAATTATTTATTATTATATTTGTATTGATCCAATCTTTCCAAGAATTGAATGAAGCAGTGTGGAACTGAGAAGAGCTACAGGCATAATTTATTTTTTTAGTTGACTGGTCAGATCGCAGTTGAAAACCAAACAACATTTTTAGACTTCTTTGGTAGAGGAAGATATATTAACCTTATCTTTATCAAATAGAAATTATTTTAAAGCAAAGCCTCATTTCAAAATGAAAAAAAAAAAAAAAATTCACTTCAAAACTGTTGAATTAAGATTTTTCAATTTTTCTAGCTTCCCCTTTGCTCTTCTTTAACGTGACTTGTACAACACCTTCTTGCTTTAATGTTTCAGTTGGTCTAAACATGCTAAAATAATTTTTCCTTTTAAATATTCCTAGTTCCCAACTGAGGAACTTCAGCTCTCTCCTAGCCTATCATAAGATTTGCTTTATTAAAGCATTGAAGTACGTGTCAATTTGGTATCAAATAAAAAGCCCTATTGGTTTCAGTGGAAATCTGCACAAAGACATAGAAACATATTGCTGAACCATAGTCATGTATAAATACAAGCCCTAAGTAAATACATTGATTTTAAAGTGCTTTAATTCCTTCTGATGTGACTACGTCATCAGTACTTATTTTTTCCCCAGAAATGTTTGTCATCTGTAGTCCTAACTATAGTATGTTTATGGACTTCTACTGCAGTATGAAAAACAAGTGCCAAAAGAACACACCTGTGATGGCCAAAATAAAATCTTCCAATAGTTTTTTTCCTATATTTTCACATGAGAAAGAATTTCAGAGGATGAAACTGTATGAGATCATCCCACATAATTATATGGAAATAGGTCTGAAAGGAATCTACAGTTATCACCTTCTCTTAAATTTTACCTTTGAATTATTCTTTGGATCTGGAGAAAATTGATTTGAATAAAAAAAGAGTTGTGCACAGGTCATTCCTCTTGAGATTCTTAATGTATTTGAATCATCACACTGCACTAATCAGAGGTGTACAATTTTTAGTATTGATTATCTGTTTAATATAGCAGCACTTATTGATCCTTCAATGCAACTTTCAGGTTTTGAGGCAGTCATGCATTTTTTAACTTGAAGTGTAGGCTAAATCATAGCCCCTTATTTTCCAGAGTTCAGAGCCTATCACCCTTCTGTAGTTGAGAGAGGTGTTGTGCAAAGGAGAATGAAGATGGTGCATGAACATAGAGAAGATTAAGCCCTGGAAGTACTGAAAATTTACTTATGTGTTAGTTGATTGATAATATTTAATCAAAGTCACAAAAACTTTCTTGGAAATGTTTCCATCTCTTCCCACACGGATTATGAGGCCAGCTTCTCTACACTTAAATTAGGCCTTTAAATCTGATGTCAAACAGCCTTAAATATATTTTCCATGGATAATTTATGAAGGGATAGTGGGCAAAATTATATAAGTAGAAATAGTTTCATTTCAGTATTTAGGAATGTGATTGCATTCACATAATTTGTTTTATATAGGATTTTTGTTACTCTAGTGCAGCTTTCCCCACTGTTCCATTCCATATAATATAATTCAACATGTTGAATCTATATAAAATTCTAAAAGGGAACCCCCCATTGTTATAATTTTAGCCATATTGATTTTTTTGTCCCCTGGTACTTGATTTTCTTCTTATTTATTTATTTTGTTACTGCTTTAAAACACTCCAAACTCTGTTTTCGCTTCTCAGTGAGTCATCAGGTAGAAAGTGAAACATTCATCTAATGATAGAAATTCATTTTGATCTCAGAGAATTTTCAGATTACTATTAATAAGACATTGAATTCAATACTCAGGTTTTGAAAGAAGATAAATCTAAGTTTAATCAGTTAAAGTGAGTTAAACTGATATATTAGTAAAATTTCTTATAATGTAATATGAGATTCTAGGTCAGATTTCTAACAATTTTCAAAATTTGACTCCAAATTACCAGAGGTGGATATCTCTAAGTAGTAAGCAGGGATAAATTGGCAATCATCTCCATCTAGTAACCTTCTGCTATGAAGGTTTCCTTCCATTCTTCCAGCCCTCTCCATGTAAACTCCACATTTTCAATGTGTTTGCTGCTCAAGTTCTTGTGTCCTTCCCCACTAGTAATATCATATAGGTATGGGTGAAACCCCTCCAAAATTTTTTTCAGTCAAAAGGAAAAATAGCAGATTAGGCCAACCAAGATACTGTAACTTGTCTCGTCTGAATTAAAGTATGAGGGGAGATAAAACCAAACTATTTGCACTAGAAAGCTAACATATTCAATGTAAATAAAATAAAGCCTACAATAGTAACATGGATTGATAAAGCTCCTACCTCTGCAATTCATGTTTCATGGTGGTAAGAACCTTAACATTTACTGTAAGAGTCCTGAAAATTATTGTCTTTCATTTTGAGTGGAAGTCAATGAGAATAATACCAGAATCCTGACAGAAGCAATATTATTTGCTCTTCATTTATTTCTACAGAAATTAGTACTGGAAAACCAGACATATCCCCTTGCACAAGACCACAGTTAGCAGAAGTACTGTGGAAACCAGTTTAATGAATGGGCAAAGAAAAAGGAGCAAAAATAATGGATAATGAGGCTGCATATGAGCTGAAAATATTAGAAAGCAATTTTTCCCCTGTCACAAATGAAAAAGCACTGCATCTCTCTCTGTCTTACTCAGCCTAGCTGTCATGGTGGGGCCAATATCGTCCATTTGGTAGCACAGTTTGTGTGAGCCACTTAAACTCCCTGATTTACATTGTGGTAGATCAGTCTTGCTATATAACTGCTCCATGTCATTATGTGTGCAAACAGCCCCCAAAGTAAAAAATACACGTGAATTCAAGCTATGCTCCTGACTAACTTCAAAGAAGCTAGTCAATGCGATAATTACACAAAAATGCTGGAAAGAATGACATTTTATCACAAGGATGAAAAAGAAGTCCCTATCCATCTGACTATCTGAAGTCTTACATGATCTGTGTTAAATCTCTGCATTGTTATTAATAACCTCACCTACTATATGTCATCAGTGTATTTCCGAGGTACATGTTGTTTCTCTGCAGACAGCCTCAATTATGGTGGTGCCTTAGTTCCGATCTCTAGAAACTGGACTGAGATCCCACTGCATTTTGTATAGCCCTTTCAGTAGTTCTTTACTAGAATCTTGGTTCTTTTTAAACTTTTACAAAAAGAACATCTTGGACAGAAATGTATTGCCTTGTGCATATCAGCATTTTTTATCTGACAATCTAAATAACTGAGATATGTGATAATTAAAAACCCTTAGACCATAACTGGATAAATCATAATTGCCATCATCAAAGTATCTCCTGCTTTTAGGGGGATTCTATCAAGCCTAAAAACATTATTCAGGAGTGTACAGAGTTGTTTCTTTGACAATCTGAATGACACTGAGTTTTTTCTAAGCAAAAAGAGTAGATTCTCATCTGAAAACTCCCATCCTAAGGTTTCTTATTCATTGGCCTTAGTTTTATTATAGGTCTATAAAACAATTAATGCCTGGTTCCATAATGCAAGTTATTAATTTTCTCCTTCAATAAACCAATTATATAAATTAAATATTTAAACTTCTTTATTACATTCTGTAACATTTGTAGGCACTGCCAAAACAGCTTTCTACCTCAATCCAGCTGTATAATGTCAAAGAACAACAAAGTTATTTTGGTTCACAAAATTATTTTGAACAAAAATCCAGCCTGGAATTCTTAGTGCCATACCTCTGCTCTCTGTTTAAGAAATATTTATTTTTGATAACTGATACAGATGAAGGACTAGACGATTGGACTGGATGATGCTGCAGGATTGATGACTTGCATTGACTCTACATATTTGATATCACCACAGAATATTTAGCTAAATGGAATTCCTGGGTAGTGGATTAACTGTTTTGACAGGATAGTGATAAATGTACAGTTTTTATTAACTTTTTGAAAGCATATTGTGCTGTACAGTGAGATATGCTGTTACTGGTACACTGCAGACATTTTCCACAGTAAAGGAAGCTTTTTGCAATCAAATGCTGCAATGAATAGATAGAAATGCTGCAGCTCAATTGAAAATGATCAGCTAATTCCATAAGAAAAGATAGAATAAATGCTTGTGATATTAGGAATCTAAAACATCCATTTAAGCTGAAAACTCTGTACATAAACTTATAATGTTTCTGAATAGAGTAACAACTTACTATTTTTTATCTCCCTTATTCTTCTGAGCTGTGGTGCTTGCAGTACATACATTTGTTTCAAACAAGGTCTGAGTACCTACCTTCGCTTTATAGCTGGACATATTTTACAACCTACGAGCCAAGGTGTGTTGTAGCATAGACAACAGTTATCACTGACAACATTAAATTCTTGGGAGAATGAGGAAGGCTCTAGTGGTAAAAAACCCTTTTGCAGGTGCAGAGGGCTTCTGGGAAGTTTGAGGGGACATGAAGGATTTGGGTGTCCCCAGAAAGGGGAAAACAGAAGTTGGACTTGAGAGTCTGAGAAGAAACACATAATTTTTCTTCATCTGAAGAAGACAATTAGCATGTAGTTTTTCTAACAGGTAGTCTTCTAAAGTCAAAGACAAATAATAGCTTAAATTTCTTTCCTCTCAAGAATATTTTCTGGACTTCACTTTGGTAACTAAGCTACTGCTTAATAATGCCTGAGGAAACACTCTTACCTGTATGATACTTGCGTTCTCAGTTACAAGTGGAAAAACAAAGAGGCCATCAAAAAAATTACTTGTGCACATAATGTTGACTATGAAGAGAAATATCTATACTTGATTAATGCAAAATACATATTGTCTAAGTTTCTGATATTAATTGCTTTCATGCCACAGTCGTTCTATCCTTGGTGAGCAAGCATGTTTAAACAATTACGTAAGGACAGATGTGAATAAAAACTTGTACATCAGTATGATAGAAGACTGGTTCCCATAAAACAATAAATTTAGTGTATCAGCCATACAGTAGACAATTTCACAATACCATTTCTTCTGCAAAATAGTTTGATCACACTGTACTTCATTTATAGATGATAATATAAAATAAATTAACTGTTGAAATTAAAAATGGAAAATAAGGAAACATAGTAATACACTGTATCAGAGTCATGAAATAATTTATTATTGCATGACTTTTGTATTCCACTCAACTTCAGAATGTTAAAGTTTTTTGATCTGGAGCTTTTTATCTTGTAGATAAAAAGCTGGTTCTTTAAAATTCTGTCTTACCTAACAAAACCATCATTAAGTGGGAAATCTGTAAATCACACAGAAAAGATACTGTAAAATACCTTAAAGTGTTTCTAGCTTTAAAAATATCTAAGATATTTTCTACCAAAAATATTATATAGATGTAAAATATATGACAACACAAGCTCCCTGATTAGGGTGTTTCATATGATGAGTGCACAAAACTTTTGATCATAGCACAAAGGAACTTTTATTTAAGCAACGATCAGAAGATGTGCTTTCAGTATTATCTGAAACCACAGTTTTTTTAATTTTTTCTATACAATGATCCTTTGATATCGCAAGATTTTGATAAAGGAGATAATGACTGGAAAATGGAGAAAAAGACACTGAACTTTCTGTTCAAAAAGGAATTTTCAGGAAGTTGCTTTTACTCTGATTCAAAGCTATCTTATAGAAAAATAGTATCTACCAGCTCTGAATTTTAATAATGAATAGCCATGCCAGAGGCTACTTTTGTCAGTCCCTCTTGTTCCTGGCTACTTTACATAGTTCTGAGCGCTTCAGTACATCAAAGTGGTTATGAAATCTTGAAATACAGTGCATAATCTCAGTGTCGCTGCTTGATTTTAGTAATGGAAATACTTCAAGTGGTCATTTCTGTTGAACAAAGATAGGAGGAAAAGCAGAAAGTATGTGTTCAAAGACGTGTGAATGGTTAAAATGTTACAGGAGTATATCATGATTCCTTACTGGCTTTTGCAAACTTTTATTCTATAGAAGGCATGATTAAATGGCTCAGCTGCATTTGTTTTCCTCATCCTCTGCTTGGATTACAGCAAAGAAACAAAACACACAGTCTGAAAAAAATAAATCCTTAAGAAAAAAACCCAAACCAAACAAAAATGCTGCAGAGAATTTCAGTGCTCTTTTGACTATCAAAATCATCTGCTGTCATCTGCCTGTACTAACTTCCATATAATCACTGCATCAGCTTTGAGGTTCAAGTTCAACAGAATATCACTTTATGTTCTGCTCTAAAGACATTGAACAGCTCTTTGAGCAAAGTGGAACAAAGAATGAAAGAGAACTAGTTTGAGTTTGCCAATAAGTTCTGAACAGGCAAGGTCCAGAGCTTTCAACTCTGACTAGAGCATCAGGGGTTATTCAGTAATTACTAGAAGTTATCCTGAATAATCAGTTTGGTGCTTTATGCAAAACATTTCAGTGATAACAGTGCCTGTAGATCTTTTCACTCATTACAGAGCAATAATAGGCATTATTTTTTCTTCTTAATGTAAATCTCAGGAAATGGACAAACTACTGTCCCATCTCTTCCTGTGGTTCTGTACAGTTGTTTTCCCACAGCTTATTTTTCCAGAACACATTGCTGAGGCTGACAACTGGCCAGGGATTGCTAACACTAAAGATAAGCTCATGATAGGCTCTAGCACTAGAAAATTCACTTTAAAATAAGGTTGAAATTTTCCAAAGCTCAATGCTACAAAAAAATGATAAAGCTAATATATGATTAGGAATGCCTTAGGAGGCATATTTAAGAGTTGTGAAATAGTAAAGTATATGATCGTCTTGGTGGATGGAAATGAACATGACTTGGGTAATTAGAAAATACAAGTCATAAGCTCTCTAATTCTCTTATAACTGAACAAAGAAAACTATCACATGGAGTTTTGATGTGTCCCTCCATAAAACAGAAAGTAAATTTGGGCTAATTCCTACAAAAGTCACCTGTCACTATGTGGGGGCCTATAAATTTTAAGAACAAACTGAACTCTTAAAGGATGCAATATTAGTTACCAGTGAAGCAAAGGAATAACTAAAAGAACAAAGTGGATTGAAGAATACAGACTTGTTTTAAATTGAACTGGTTTAAAAGCTAATAGATCTGTGGAGACATACTGCCACCACTTTTACAGGCATTAATGTAATATCATTTAACTGAACATTTGGCAATGCCTAGGTAAAATTCCATGGCAAAATATTTCATCTAAGCCAGAAGTATCCAAATGCCCCAACCTAAATCCTCCCCTCATTCAACTTCTGCTTGAGGGCTGATATTACAGGGAAAATAAACCTGCATCTACCTTGCTCCAGCAAAAGAGTGTCTGTAAGGTCATTTCTCTATAAAGTCTAGAGAGGAAGAAAATGGTGCCCCTTCTCCCAGTCATCCTTGTCATGATCAACCCCCTTCATCAGTCTCCAGAGAGAAGATACCTTCTGCAAACCGATGTTTGAATCCCTCACTGAGGCAGTTATTGTATCTGCCTGCTGCCTCCAATCACTTTAGGGACACAGTGCCATGTAAACATTCAACACTGCACATGTACTCCTGGCAGATCAGAGAAGCTGACCCAACATTTAAACAAAGTGAAGTATAAAGAAAAAATCAGGTTTTTGCAGCAGGTTTGTTTGTTGTTTGGTTTTTTTTTTTTTTTTTGATTTCCCGCTTTACTTTTCAGAAAACACTAGAAAAAAACACATCTAAATGCCTCATCTGGAAATTCTCCTCCATGAAAGAGTGTGCCAGGAACACAGAGTTGGAAACCTGTTCTCTCATCTCCTTTTCCACCCTCTGCCCAGAAAGTCTGTCAGGGATTTCCAGTCACCTGTGGCTATTGTATTGCTCCCAAGGGGTTCTTACCATTTTAATTCTAACACAGGTGAGAAAAGCAAAAGAGAGAACTGTTGCTAATCATGAACTTTCAGATATATGTCCTTTTCTCTTGCTCCAGTAGTAGCTTAAGAGCAGGAAAGGCTCTCTTGTATAAGTGGCTCTTCTGAGCTCAGTTGGATTGAGTCAGGTCCTATAATATTATCCTCTAGTTACTAGGACCCAGAAGCAGTTGAAACAAGGAAGATCTATAGAAAACTCAATCTTATTCTGCTTCACATCAGTGAAGTCTTGTGGTTACAAGAGAAATTATAGAATCATAGAATACAGAAAATGAGAAGAGCAGCTGTGGAGGTCATCCTTCCTATCCTCTAGCTTACTCATGAGACTTAAAAATTACAAGAGATTAAATCTGACATGTATTTAGTTCATACTAATGCACCACAATCAAATTTATTTTCCTCAGAATGCAGTATCTATTTGAGAGCATGAGCTTTAGTGTCCATGGCCACCCAAGTCCTCAGACTACCACTTGGATACTACTAAGTATTACTAAACTACAGTCCCCTTTCATCCTAACACTTAAGACAATATTCAACAGATTTTAAGTTAAATAAAAAGAAATCAAAAGTCTCAGAAAGGCTTTACATCCTTTGAGTAGTCTGAGTTTGTAGAGAAAAATATAAAAAAAAAAAAAAAAAACACAGAGAAAAGATTCCAGTTGTTTGGATTTACTTTTTTCTGGAGCTAAAAAAGAAAAAAAAATAAAGAAAACCATCTGCTGGAACTCTGATGGCTGTGGGTTTGTTGATGTACAAGCTCAGCATGAATCCTGTGATAGTGATATCTGTCTACCTGACTGCCTGTCTTATATACCTACGACACTTTCAAGATTAGGTTTTACTTGGGTCCAAGGATTTGGCTCTGCATTAAACAACCAAATAATGTGTTTCACCAGTTAAGATGGGGTGAGGGACGAGTGGAATGAATGTCCTAATCAGCTCTTGGGATTGCTAAAGGCTTCATATCTACTTAGAGCATCCAGACCGAAGAGGCACACAGATGTGCTTAATGTCTTTGTGCGCTTTGGTAGCGTAGTTCCCATAATAATGCAGCATCTGCTTGGTGACAAAGACACTTCAGTAGTACACAACAGACCAAGAAAAAAAAAATCCATTATCTTTTAGTTGCGCAAAACACTTCAGCAACTGCAGCACACCTACATAACCTACTTGCAGAGAGGCAAAAATGGTCAGATATTACACTGCCTGGAACAATTACCCTGAAATTATACTGTGTCAGACACAGGGAAGTGTCTGACAACTGTTATGCAAACTCAGCAAAGTGTACACACATTTGAAAAAACTAATACAAAAAAAAAAAAACCACCCCTCAAAAAAACCCCCAAAAGAACAAAAAACAAAAAACACCAAACAAATAGAAGAAAAAAACTTTGGCAATATTTTGGGCGTTGAATTAAGCCTTCACAACCTAAAGCAGAGTTAAACAGCACTGCAGAATGTTCTTGCACACAGTTTGAAAATATTTTGAAATGTTCCTTTTAAACACTTAGCATCTTGCAGCAAAATCTGGCTGGCTGAGCATGGATAGTGAGGACAGAGTCATAATAGAGAACAAATATTTCCAGCACATATTCTGGAAGTGATAGAACTCATGATTTTAAAATGCATGATGCTTGCACAGATGCCTTTTTGAATCCTGCCATATAAAAATTATCTCTAGTGTTTGCAGCAACTGTGTTTTTATGTCTGATTGAGTGTTCAGTAACTACATAACTAACTACATAACTGTTATAATTTTAATTTTCATTCAGTCCCTTTATAAACTTCTTTTAAAGTTTGGCTATGTGCATTGCTTTGTCAGGAAAAGTATCTCTACTTCAGCATTTTAAATATAATTAATGATGACACTCACCTTGATTGTTGCCAAGTTTATATTCCCTAAGAGATGGAACAAAACACACAACGTGTGAATTATTTATACTTCCATATGGAGGCTTATTGTTAATACTTTCTCAGTAATTCTTAAGTGTTGGATCTTAATGAGGAAATGTAGATCACTGGTGCGTTTAGTTCAAAATATAAACAGAAGCATGTATCCAAAGAGATGAAAATGCTATTGTACTTCAAAAATGAACAATAAAGAAACCTTTCTTCCTGTCAAAATTGCTGTGACAGCTTTCAGAATGCATCTGTACATGAACCTAGATACCCTTCTCTGTCGTATAATCTTCCTTTGAGCAATGACACACTGCCAATATTTTAACAAGGAGCTTCCATAAGTTAAAAAAATATATAAAAATATCTGTTGTCTTGAAGTATCCCTCAAGTGCCAGGCAATCTATGATCTATGAGAGGTTGAAGGAATGACAGGATGTAGCTCTTTACTTTCTAATTTAAACAGTTGTCATGTTAAGAGGGGAGGGACAGCAGCATTTGATACAGAAGCTTTAATTTATATACTGGGTGGAACTGGTGCTTTATCTTGAAAGTAGTATCTCAAGTGGGCTTAGCAGCAGCTCAGATGTTCTCTGAATCTCCTGCAGTTTGTACAGACGGAGCCCTGGACCCACTGTAAGTACTGTGCATCATGTTCTGCTAGGTATCAGTCCAAAATATAGTTAATATTTGGCTTTGTTTCTTGGATCAAAATGCTAACATTTTCTCTTCATTGCTCTTCAAAAATATAAAGGTATTTGTTAGTTCATGTGGAAGTAGAGAAAAGAAGCTTGATCAGAAAAAGGCAAAAATTCTGCTTTCTGTCCTTTGTATCTACACACAGATATCTAGATATTTTATAGTATTTATAGAATATATACTATTTCTGTCATATATACTTACATTCTGCTCCTAATATACATAAAATGTATGATTAAACTTCCCTCAATATCTTCTTTGTCTACAGTTATCTCTGACTAAAAGGAAACAATCATTTTAACCCACATTTTTCATCAGCGTTTCATTTAATTTCATCCTCCCCATGGCAGGGGGCTAGGACTAGATGATCTTTGAAGGTCCCTTCCAACCCAAATCATTCTATGATTCTATGACCTTTATCGTTCTTAGATACTTGGGACCCAGAATAAAACAGCACATAACTTGTGTAAAAAAAGCAACACAGCATGTGAAGGCAACAGCAAAGTCTATCTGAAGTCTCTGCAGAGGAAGAAAGCCTTTGAAAAGAACTGTCATTCTCAGAACACATATGTGTGAAAATCACAGGCAAACACTTTGCACAACATAGACTTGCTATATTGTCTGATTTCTTGCCAGTGATGTTTCTGCAGAGCGTCTGATCTTTTAAAACACACAAAATGATAGCAGAAGAAGTTTTTTTAAAAAAGTGGATGCAGCATTCTTCCCAGACTATAGGACAAATCAAAGCCTTTTTCCCTTTCCTGTACTTTTCCCTGCCTGTCTTTGTATTTGCAGAGTATCTCACTCTCAGAGTAGAACTCAGATGTTGAGAAGTGAGGAACTGTATGAGTTTTGCATATATTTGCTGCCATCAGGTGGGGTAAATGAGAGGATTTACACACTATTTGTCCTTTCCAAGTGGTATGTTTGCCCCAGTCATTGGAGACATGCCCAAACCATACAACCTAACCTAACACTCTGGCTCACTCTCCTTGGGTACTATTTAATGAAGGTGGATTTCATGTTGTCTCACACAAGTGATTTCAGCTACTCTGTCACAGCCATTCATTCGGTATTTTTCTAGTTTACATAGGAAGGAGCATCATATACTAAAGCAGCAGCTGTGGGGAAGCTCTGAGGATGAGTGACATTTCTGTCCTTTTTTGTTCCCCTTTTTCTCAGACAACATGCTTAAACTGAGTAAGAAAGATGCAAAATTTCTGCTAATCTCAAAATACTTTTGGTTCTCCAGCTTCAATTAATTTGTTTTGGACTCATTATCTGTGATAAAATGGAACTGAGATCAAGAAGTACATCAGCCTGAGTGAAATTGTTCTATTTCATGTGTAGTAAGAATCTCTTTCCATACTATATGAGTATGTCCTTGAGCTCTGTCTTAAAATTGACTTAGTCTCATGGTTTTAAATTTCCATTTTCACTTTTATATATATATATATGTTATTAATTTGGTTATCATGGCCTAATGATCATTTACTAATTGTAAAACCTTTTAAAATTCAAGAATACTTTATAAAAATGTTTCAATAAAAGTTGGAGCATTGAAAAGATAGAATCTTGCCTTCTTGTGGAACTTCTAGAGAGGGAGACAGAGACACTGTTACTTACTAAGATAATTTCCCAGTCATTATGGAGTAAACCAAATTTGGAAATGCATTCTAGTCAGCATAACAAAGCTATTAATTTGACTCTGAAACTCTAACATTAAAAACTAGCAAAAGGTATTTCTTGTAAAACCAACCTCACTGGACATAATATTTCCTAATCAGAAAGTCTAGTGAAAAGTGAGGTAAGATTTTTCTTGATCAAAGTTCACTCATTTTGACACATTTATAAAGCAAACAGACCTTAGGCTTTATTTTTTCTAGGATCTCTAACTATTTATTTCTAATGTCAAACTGTTTTGACTATTCTATACTGCATATAGTCATATGCATCTTATGCATATGATCACCCTACTAAAATCCTCACTTGAGCATGGGACAAACAACAGGGGATAAAGCAGAAATCATCAGGACATATAAACTATAAGGTGTTTTTTGCTGCAATTTGCTGTAGTTAGGACAAACATATGTTGAAGAACGTCAGTGTTTCTAAGACTATGTCAAAACTCAAAATTAGAATTTAGATTTTAATTTTACAATCCATAATCTAACACATCCTCTTTTTTTCTCTCTTCACCTTCTCCTATGTTGCTCTCATACTTTGATTTTGCTCAAAAGCTCTTTCCTCCTGTCCTAAGTATGAAACCCAGTCTCATAATGTAAGAAATGCTAAATAAAAGTTTGAATATTTATTTAGACTATAAGGGAACTGGTAAAACAAGCTTGAAGGGTACTTTTCACAGATGATTGTATACAAATAAGAGCTATGTATAGCACTATAGAAATCTCAGATTGAGAACAAAGTTAGTAAAGTCTTAAAGGCATCTGTTTGGGCTCCTGACAGAATAAGCATTTAGTTAGGATCTTAGTTCAGATCGTGACTGTGCTTTTTATGTGAGTCCCCATTTATTGTGACTCGGTTTACTTGACACAGAAACCTTGGAGGGTATGAAGTGGATTCCATATAGATGAAACTATACTATAAGAAACAGTTCAGGAGCATATCTAGTGCTCCAATCAGTAATGGACATTCAGCCCAAAGGACAAGGCTAGAATTAGCCTGGGAGATGCAGTCTGGATTGTAGCTTAAAAGATTTCCAGACCCTTCTAACCCTGGTTACTCAAAACAGTCTTTTAAATTTTAAAATATTTAACCTGTTCTTTTTATTTAAATTATCAATATTTTTTTAAAATTGAAGAATCATTAATGATATGAAGTAAAAGAGAAAGTATTAAGTGAGCAAAATGGTAAATTAAGCAGAGTATGTATGCCTTATTCATCTAATGTAGTACTGTTCTGTCACATTAAAAAAGAATTTTAAAAATTTAAAGGGAAAAAACCCAACCCAATAAGTCTATTTTCTTGACATTTTTGATTTGACACTTTTCTAGAACTTTGTATCCTGTCTAGTTTTAAAAGTTTTGAGGAGACTACCACTACTTTCTCTAGAAGAGGTCCTAATGTCTTTCCTCCTCTTTGTTTTCTTTTTTCTTAATTTTATTTTGTGCCTTTTGTATCTTTTTTGCACCTCAAATAATTCTTCTCAACACAAAATGAAGATCCTCTTTTGAAATTTGTCGATCTCCACTTTTTCTTGCTCTTAATACTCTGTCATAAATCAAACTCTGTAATCTATAAGTTTGTGCTAGGCAGACTCACAGCTTTGAATGCAGTGTTGCCTGTGTGATCTCATCAATTGCACTAAGCATTAGAGAGCAGTGATTTATTGGAAGAGGGAAGCCAAGTAAATTCCATGTCTAGACTAATGTAATTATTCCCTTGTTCTAAAGGTTCAATGATTTCAGTTAGTTATTCCATCTTTTTTCCCTACAAAAGCATTCAGATACCCAGAAAAACAGCAGCCTTACACAACATACATTTAACTTAATGGAAAGATTTTCTTGACTCGGTATGATCAAACTTTTAATCCCAGATTCAGTCAGGAAATGTACATATTCTACATATGTCTGTATGCCTTTCTCTAACTTCCTCTGTGCATATGTAGAGTGAATCCATAAATATAACATAAAACAACTGTAATCCACAGACAAAATAACATTTATTCAAGTCTTGCATTAAACACAGTTTCAGTAACTCAGTGTAGCAAGACAAAACATGCCGTACTGAAAACAGGCTGATAGGCAGCTTTGCTATTCCTGTCTCCAAAGGTTAGGAGATAAATGCTATGCAGACTGAGAACAAACTTTCTAAAAGAAAGCACTGTGTGCATTACACATCCCATTTTGTGTGTGCAGTTATACAACTTGTACCTTCAATAAAGCAAGTATTCGTGAATTTTATGATGCACAATCTATTAAACAAATTTAATGATGAATGAGAAAATACATGAATTTCTGAAAATGTTATTCCAATAGATACACCACCACCACCCCCCACCCCCATCCTCCTCTTCCTACCAACACAGGTAATACAGGTCACTAAGAGAGTATCTGTGTATACATAACCTAACGTCAGAAATTATTTTGTCTGTAACCTGTCTGGAAGTGGCTTCCTATGATCCATGCTGGCTTTCATACTAATATAAATTTTGTATTAGAGACTCCAGGTATTTATTTTAAATAAAAAATACAAAACTATGAATTATTTCAGATAATAATTAAAATACACATATAACAACCTTTATTATTTCGATTTTTCCTTCTATTTAATGTTTTGCTTATATATTAGACAATACTACACAGTGGGAGACTGTAACCACTTAGCTTTATCAATTTCAAGTGTTTCTATTACTAACAGTATGGCTGTTTATATGTGTAAAGTTAATAATAGTTGTTTGCTAGACAAAGATTCAGGAAAACAAGAGGGTAAATGAGGAGTGACTTGAAAATAATTTCTTGTCAAACTCAGTTTTCTCTTTGTAAATCCATATCTGTTGAACAGGTGGAAGTGTCCTAGATGTACATGGAGGGAAAGCAGAACTTAGACTTCTGTGGTCAAATTCTGCTGCACGCTGGTTGCTCTGAGAGTCAGTCACTCCCTGAAGCAAATTTATACTGTAAACTCTTAGCTGGCTACTGTTACAATTTAACCATATCATTATAGTTTTGAACATTATTGCTTTCATCAAAAAATGTACTTTTGAAAATGCATCAGCTATGGTCTAGAATCTGTATTTAACTTCACCTTGCAAACGCCAAAAGTGTTTTGCCTACTGCAGTTTGGGTTGACTGATGATGCAGACTCTCCCATAATTATATATTGAAGTTGGACAAGCGATGGAAGTGACAAGGCAATTCTTCAGTTACCTAGCAATACATTAACCTTACTATACCAAATGGTAAGTAACCTGAATGCATCGCAGGTTCTTAGTAGCAAATAAGCTAAATAAGAAAGCAACATCCAGCATCCTTTCAGTCTCACAGAGGATTCAAAAGGATTAATAGGAAAACACATAGCAAACCAACTGCCGATGTCTTCAAAGCTGGACAAGGTTTAACAGTCCCACTGTGACTTCTGTAGAGTAGCATTCATAGCACAACAGATACACTATATTATAATTAATTCAGTTGAAAAGAAAAGGTGAATTTTAGAATGCATTTTATTTCCCTCTCTTTTATGCTTCAGCCTACCAGAAAATTGAAATCTCTATCTCTGGCAGTGCTGTGGCAGACTTCCAGCTTTATCTTAATGAAGAAGGAATTATTTTTGACAGTTCTGGTTTCCAAGTATCCCAAAATCCTCTAATTCATTTACATGAGGTAGAGAGAAAAAGTAAGGATGGAAGAAAGAGCAGTGAAGCATACAAATATTACTCAAAAAGTATATAGGAAAGTGTTCTATGGAATAGAAAGCATATTTTATAGTAGAAAAGGACTTCAATCACATTTCCTTAAATATAACGCTTGAAAATTTACCATTTTTTTCTTAAATAACACTCTCAAAGGAATAATAAATGAGTGTTACCAATTTTGAAAATCAAATGAGACTGAGAGGAAGCTGGAGTTATAAATGCTTTCAAAGAGGATTAAGAATAAGTTTTTACAAACTGATATTACATTCTGTCAATAAGGGCATATTGGGAAAAAAAAAAAAAAAAAAAAAAACCACAACCAAAAAACCAAATCCAAGCCAATACCTACTATAAGGAAAAAAATCATACTGAAATTTAGAAATACAGGTTTAGACTATTTCCTTAAATTGACATGTAGGCTGTTGGTTTCAAGCAGGACATTACATAATCTTTCCATTATATTTACTTAAAATTTCTATAGTGTCATATGTGCCTCTGGTAAATTATGGAAAAAATTGCCATGACATCTGTGTTCACAGAACAATGCGACTCTGACTAAAGCAAAGAAAACACGGGTACCTGAAGACTGAGGAATCAGGACAACAGCTACAACAGTTTATCTTTTAAGTCTAAAGGCTCAGTATTCTATAAGTTAAATATATTAAAATATTAACTATATATGGGTATGCTTAACTCCAGAATAAAAATCTCCTAAGAATTCTCTTAAGAATTCTTAAGAATTCTCTGCCATGGAGAAACTTATCCTCCTATTCTGACTCTGATGTTTCCTCTGCTGTTTCTCACTTTTTTGTTCCCTTCTCCTTTGCCTGTGTTTTGTGCCCTTATGTACATTTTCCCAGCTCAGCTGTCTTCTGTGGTGGGTCTGTTGCAGAGATGGGTGGAACTGGCTGTGTCCAGCATGGGGCAGCTTCTTCCATCTTCCCACAGAGGTCACCCCTACAGCCTCCTTCCTGTCAAACCTTGTCACCAACACCACTACACTTGATAAAAGGCTTAAAAATATTTTTAACAAAGTTCTTAATACAGTTCTTTATAAATCTTAGAATTTGTAGATTTTATCACTCAGGAACATAATTTGCTCCTCCACATTTGCATAAGACTACATATATTTTAAAAGAAATCCCAGAAAGAAATAAAAGCTCATGGAAATTATACCTGGACTTTGAGCTTCTCTTACTTTCATTAATGGTTTTGACTACATTAGACTTAGTAATTTAACACATTCGGTCAGCTAAGCTTTAACTTTCACAATAATTACTTTGCTGTCAAAGAAACAGTGGCAGATGCCCAAACCTCTTTTGCAGTTTTGAGTTTTCAATGGATGAGACTATCTACTTGGAAAAGAGAAGCTGGGTTATTCCCAGATTGTTCAGAACATACTTATATAGCTCATTTTCAAAGTAGCTTTCACCAGAAACATTCCTACTTACCTGGGATATAGTTAAAATTTCCTTTCCTAAGAAAAAAAGGAATCAATAGCAACAGTTTTTCGCTTCTCCAAGGGTGACAGTTTGGTCTGGTTACTATTAAAGTTCACCTTAAACATGAGATACTCATTAAAGTAAGTAGGTTAACTACAGGTAATTTCTAGTGCACTTCACAGTTCTGTCACCAGCTTTGTTTCCTTATTTCTAAATTGATATAGAAAGCTTTAGTGTACACAAAGGCATCATATGGGAAGAGAGAGGTTTGGCAAAATGAAATTTTACTTTCATATCCATGTACTTTGGAATTCTCCATGATTCCTCTGTTCTGATGAATTACAAGTTTCCCTATGGGGCATTTTATAATTGCAATATGGTATAGATCAAAGAATTTTTTGTAACACATCAAATCACTAATACATGGCAATTAAGCATCAAGAACCTTGTTTATTTCTTCTAATGTCAAATAAAAAAAATTCCCAGTGATTTCAGTAAGAGTAGAAAACCTAAATCTGTTAATCAAGCTCAACTAATCTATTAATGACTTTTTTACACAATAAATTCTAGATTCAGAATCATTCATAGAATCTGATACTACATTTTCCTGTCAGATTTATTCTCCTTGTTTAAACAATTAACAGAAAAATCCCTTTTATTGCAGTCTCATGAATCTCACTTTAAAGTTCACTGAACCAAACAGAACGGTGTCCTGTCCTGACACACTATAACCCTCAGCTTCTAGGATAGCACCATGACATATGACCACTCTCATCACGGATTCATTTTCTATTATGTTTGGTATGGTTTAAGGGAAACAAAATCTGGTTTAAAATTAAGATTTTCATTACTCACCATTCTCCTACTAAAATAGGAAATTTGTGCTCATAACTTCAAAATGTATAGATTAAAAAATACAAGCTTAAACATTCCTGAGAAAACCAACACAAAATTATCTACAAAACTAGTAACAAATTTAAACAGGGAATTAAAAAGAAAGAATATTACATAGTTTGTCTTCTATAAGCTTAGAAAGTTCCAACAGCAGAGCTCAAGTTATTTGCAGACATTTGCAATTTCATACAGTTGGAAATGATGAATTTTTATAATTTTCAAATAATCATTTTGTATCTATTTTACTCTCTTAAACTGTCTACCTCTGATTAAACTAAGACAATCGAAACATTACTACCCTGTGAGTACACCATTTAAATTTGCCTATAATGCAGAAAAGAGTTAGAGCCACAGAGAGGTTATTAACATAAATTGCAATTATGAAACTGATTGTCATCATTTATGACTCTTTTCAAATTACTTGACAGATTGTCTTGGAAAAATAATTTATGCAAATTTATTAATGTTTATGCAAATCGTGTTACTTTCAGACTGAACTAAGACTATGGATCCAATACCCTTCAACATTTACAGTGAAAAGCAAAGGATACGTATTTCACTTAAATTTATTTGAATTAATCATGGTAAAAACAAAATCTTATTTCTAAAATTGCTTTGATTGGAAGATGTTCCTGACTCATACAAACTGAACAATTAATCTAGCAAAGTATTATGTAGACTCTGTGAGAGAGTTCACTTTGGATGTGATCATGGACACATTTTGACTTAAGATCAGGAACTGTTCAGAATGCATAAAAATGAAGTAGTTAATGAGGGGAAATTGGAGAAGGATGTTATGCTGTACTTCTTAACTGCATTTTTTTAAAGTCTTCTGATTGCTTGTAAATTTTGATTTAAAGTGCTTTACGTAATCATGTAAATACTCAGCAGGCTTTACCCAAGCCAAGCTACTTCTACAGCTGCTTTGCAGATTTAGACAGGAAGACATATCAGACTGCATTTGAGATTTGACCATCAGCTTTTATGCAAATTTAAAGTTTGCTCATTCACAACTTTGTTCTCTGAAATCATGAAGAAAAAAAG
Source organism: Strix uralensis (assembly GCF_047716275.1). Taxonomy (NCBI): domain Eukaryota; kingdom Metazoa; phylum Chordata; class Aves; order Strigiformes; family Strigidae; genus Strix; species Strix uralensis. Next base: position 99,110,076 of record NC_133972.1, on the reverse strand, counting down.
TAAAAACCTGTTGATTTATAAACTTTCTAATTGTAATCTTAGAGGGAAAAGGACAACTATGTCCAGTGGGCCAATGAGAAACATCTACAGAAGATGTTTCTACCAGCACAAGCTCATGAACTTAACTCTGATTTCACTGTTAAACAGAAACATGCTTGCTATATTATAGGTTTAGCTACTTAATAATTTCAAAGAGACCATATTCTTTCAATATCCAAAACAATAAAAAGATGAGTAGCCCCTGTAAAACAGAACACCATGTTGACTGTTCACACTGGTGAGGAATGAGAAGCAGTGAAAGTATTCCAAGATATCTGTTGTTTCTGTATCCTTCCATCAAGATAATTCACAAAGTAAAGAGAATTTATGCATATCTCCATAGAACAGCTGAAGTTTCTTTATTCTTTGTTCCTGTATGTCCTCATCAAAAAAATGTGGTGCTACTCCACCTTTAACCATCTCTGTGGCCAAAGAAATAGGCCAGGTCTCCATTTGGATCTAGTCAGGATCACTTTTTAATCATTTAAAGGATGTGCTGTTTAGCTTAATGATTCCTCTCTACCACTGCCTGAAAATTATCTCTTGCTGGCAACTGCTTCACTAGGGACATATGACATGGTGAAAACTATCAAATTTGCAATGAAATATTTAATTATTCAAAAGTACACACACACACATATACTCAAGTACAATAACAGACAATCCAGGGGATTTTTTCTTGTTATGTGAAACAGGTGCAACAGAAAAATTTGAAGTGAGTATTATCAGCTTATAACTTTGTAAGCCAAAAATATAAAAAATAATAGTCTATCTTTGCCTTTCATATTAAATTCAATTTCAAACTTTTGCTTGTAGTTATTACAGGAAAAGAACATCTGAAGAGTAAAGTCAATTAGCTTTTATTTTGATTTGTCTGTCACCACTTATTATTCATTATGGTATACTTAGAAGTCTCAGCTATATTCTGAATACTAATTTCTCCATATCAAAAGGCTGAATATCAAAAAGGTAGTGAAAGAAGTAAAGCTGAGGACCCCAGAATATGGTAAAGGCCTGGAATTCCTTCAAATACAATTGTCAGTAATCTACACAGGGGAAATGATAGGAAAAAAAGGGTAAAAAGTCTTCTGCAAAAGGGCCTAACTGAATCAATAGTTCTCTCAGGAAGGATTTATATGTAGATAGAAAAAAAAAAGAAAAAATCAACCAACCCGATTAGCAAGGAAAATTATGCTTTAGAAATCAAGGAATAGAAAGGTAAGAGGCAAGTGAGTCAGACCTGGGAAAGGATATTAAAACGAGTAATGTAACAGAAGAAAAAAAAACTTTTAAAAGTAATATTACTATGAAGAAGGTTCTGGGTAGAGATTAAAGATAAACTTACTGTGGCTCCAAGACTAAATTAATATATAAAGATTTCCACAGTGAAGCATTTGTTGAGCTAGGGACAAAGAAGATGAACTTAAGAACAGCAGGAAACAGAATCCACCACAATGAAACTGGAAGGAAAATTCAAAGAGCTTAATGACCCCAAACTGGTTGGAACCAATGATCTCCACCACAAGTTGTTCCATATCTGACACCCAAAATCATTACAGAAGCATAGAATCATTTAGGTTGGAAAAGACCCTTAAGATCATCAAGTCCAACTGTTAACCTAACACTGCAAGCATTCATACAAAGACTTTTAATACAAGAGAGTCTTGGTTTTGTTTTTAATATCTAGTGAATAGTAACCATAGCACATATTAAAAAAAAAAATACACCCCCCCCCCAAAAAAAAAAAACATAGTTGAGAACTGAATTACTTGATCCAAATGTTCACAACTGTTAAAATAAGATCAATAATGTGCAAGGCATTACAAGAGCAACTATGGATATGGAAGTTAGAGAAAATGGAGTTAGACATTAAAGGTCTTGTCAAAGATAGCCTGGCAACTAGGTTTCCTAAATAAGAGAAATACAAGAAATCTCATCTAATTGGACTTCAGTGTGTAATTGGGACTGTCACTTGGAAAGCTAATAGAGTTGGAAAGACAGAAAGTAATAGCAATGGATGAGAAACTACTAAAGGACTGATAACAACCACTAACCTTCAGAGAAAATACTGTGAGTGAGATTTTCAGTACAGCTACCATTTTAAATAGTGGGACTGACCAAATATATGATTTTCAACACCTTTTTTAATAAAAAGTTTGGACAGCACTACTTGTTTTAGAAGACACTGGCACATCACACAGAAAAAAAAAAAAAAAAGGGCTACATCAATGATCAGTGTAATAATAATAATGGCATGAAACTCAAGGGAAAAAAATAGGTTTACATGCATCATCAGAGGAAATGAAAGTCATATCTTGCAAGAAAAGACTAAATGAAAATTTTTGGCCCAGTAAAAGGAACGCTGAGAAGGGATATAACAACTATCCATAAATATTTGATGGTGGAGAATATAAATACCAGATAGTCCTGGAGTGAGAACAAATTTAGGAGCATGATCAAGAAAGATTTTTTTCTGACTGAAATTTCTGACAGAAAAGCAAGAGCAAAACACATATCTACCCTGAAATGGAGCTTCCCACACCACACTGTGGTAACAAGGGATGATGCAAGAGGTTTCTGCTGCTGAAATATTTCATAGTCTATGAACATACACTGAAATCCTGCCTTGAAACTAAGACTTGATTTCTTTACTCAAGTTCATACAGCTGGAGAAACTGGAGACATGGGAAAGTATTTCTTAGTTCTTAGTCCATTCTCCTAGATTAGTATTCTGCCTTTCCTTAGATCTATGCTCTGTAGAAAAACTAGATCTCTTTGGTAGTGACATCTTCCCTGCTCAGTCAGCTCCAGAAGACAAGTCTCCCGGAAATTTTGAAGTGTCCGGGTAAATTGCAGATTCTCCAGATTGTGTTAATCTGCTTTGGGTTCCCCCCCCCCCCCCCCCCCTTTTTTATTGTTTTCTAACATTAATCTGTTCTTTTCTACTAGTTTGTAAAGCTTGATTGTTGTCTTTTGTCACAGACAGGTTTCCGACCTACCCTTTTCCCTCTGTTGCTATGCTCTTAGACAGGACCAAGAGGAACTGCAAGTCTCGCGGAGCCGCAGTGAAACAGCTCCCCCAAATGGTGTTTAGCACGGAGGTCCCTAAGGAAATGCAGGTTAAACTCGCTAAGATTCTTAAATGTTTTGAAAAAAATGACCTTCATAATATCTGTGAACTTTTAATAGCAAGTTTTAACTGAAAACCTTACTGAAAACCCTGTTGACCAGATATTGCAGGCTTTTGGATGCCCAGAGATTGTACTTTGGTGCTATGTGACATTTATCACAGCTGAGATTCAGAATACTAAAGATGTTTGGATACTTCTTGAACCTTGGAAAGCAGGCAGATTACCTCCTGGATGAAGAAAAATTTGTGACAGAGAAAGGGTCATTCTTTCATTGTTAAAGCAGTGAACAACCTGATAGCACAGGAAATACCAGGTGGTACAGGATCAAAGTACAGAAGGGAATCTGTGGTACCTCAGAGACTGTGGTCCTCCAATAGTGTGGACAAGACACCAAAACGAAAGAGTATCCTTACCTGTCCATGGAATATGCTGGTTCAACAATAATTTTGTCAGCAACATGAAAGTTGGTTGCTTTTGTTTCTTGAATAAAGATACTTCATTTTGCCCTTCAAAGCTCCTCAGTAAGTTCCCACTTCGTAATGCTGATTTGTTAAAGGCCTAATTAATTCAAAATAAATTGACACAAAATTTCTTGAGAAACTAAAAAGAAGAAAAGGATTATCACATGTAATTCCTAAGGTATTTGTCATGGATTGTCAACTCAAAACACTGCAAGTCAGGTCCCCAAAATTCTTTGATGCGGTGTAAGATTATAGATTGACCAATTTCTACATTTATATATCCTTGTATGGTTTTGATTTACCATCTGGTCTTTAAGCCTGTAGGCATCCCTTTTTCCAACTTTCCTCCACCAAAAATGATTAATGATTTTTTTTTTTTTTTTTTTTTAATTTTTAATAGTAAAACTAATCTTCTAGGCAGGACGTCCATGGGTTGATACTTAAAGAAGACTACCAAGTGAACTAAGACTCATGATAAAATTCTGGCGTCACTATGTCTTGGTTCTTTCATTTTCACAGTGTTGGAATGCTTAACAGTAACTCACTGCAAAAGTAGGTAAACACTCCTTTACAAGAGAAGATATCAGGATACAAGTTAAGATTATTCATTTATTCCTAAAAGGAATTTCTTTACAAAAGTAAAAAAAAAAAAATCTGTGATTATTTTTATTTATTATTAGTCAGCAAATAGGTTTAAATTGCTACTTTTACTTTAACAATTAAAAAAAGCCAACCAGAAGTCTCACTTGCTCTGATGGTTCTTATTTCCAAATTGTGCCAGCAGGTATATTTTATCTGAACATCAAAAGAATGTATAAAATTACCTGTTTGGAGATATCTCTAGTTATTTTATATAGCAAGTGGGTAATTAATGGAAAATAAAAAAGAAAATTTGAAACACACTGGATGGATATTGAAGGTCCTATACCCATGTTAAAATATAATATTAGAGGAACCTACAATGCTGAATGACCCTGTCAAAAACACAGTCAGTTTTACCCCTATTTAATATCAGTGCACTTTCAAATTTTTTCATGTAGACACCTTGCAGAATCAGGTCATGGATTCATCAGATTTTTGAATGTCACTGGCTGCATTAGACATGTTTGATAACGTTGTGGTTCACATCCAGCAAATACGCCAGCTATATGAACAGCAGCAGAAAAAATTGTCCTTTCTAAAGGACCCTGGAAATGCAAACACTGAACAACAAATATCCACCATGTGTCATTTCCTTTCAAAGCTGGCAGCACTTTGCATTTTCAGGAAGGTTATTTTTCCCAGTAGTTCCATCCTGACCAAATGGTGGTGACAAAAAAACAATGAGCCAATATCATCAGAAGGAATAGCTGGCAATAATTTTAACAGTTTCTTCCCTAAGGAGTAGAGACCAAATGAGAAAATGACCAAAACAACTGAAAACCATATTTATCAGTGTCAGTGCTGAACAAAGGATTGCCTTGTGTTTCATAACAGATATTATTAACTCACTGGTAAGGAACAATATTAAGTGCAGTACAGGCTGCTCAGCTTTAATGCCTTTGTAAATATGCAATCTGCTCTCTGTGCATCAGTCATGGACATCCAGCAGTCTTTGGTAATAAGAATATAGTGAATTAGTCTCACAATAATGAGAATGTGTATAGGCCTTCAAAGGGAAAAATAAATACTAAAAACAAAAGAATGAAAACATCAAGTATTAAGAAGTTAATGAAATTATATTCGCAAAAAGCCTACACCTTCAGGAAGATAATTTCAGTACAATGAAGTTTGACATGAGCTGTTAAGGCAAGCTAAGCTATTGCCAATTACATACTGTTTTTTCAGGTCATTCCAAGACAACACAATAACTGCAAGCACATGACTAGATTATAAAAAAGATGATAATTATAAAGAAAAAGGACATTTGCTTTAGTACCTAAATGTAAACTTCAGTTTTTTGAAAATGAGGTCTTCTTCATAGGTTTTGAACACTTATAAACATAACCTTGTGTTTTGAAAATCTGGTCAATATCCTATAAAAAACAAAAAAAAAAAAGCTAAACTAGAAAAATAGATCTGTTCCTCTATAGCTTTGGCAACTTGCAATCACTATACTACATAAACAAGTCATACTTTCTCTGTTCTGCTCCTGAGTATTTCAGCTGTGTCTAATTCACACATCTTTTCTCCTACGTTTAAACATTTTTGTATCACTTCTAAAATACAGCATTTCCCAGATAGCATGGTTTTCCACACCTTGCTTAAAAATACATCAGAACCCTGTCACTTAGGAAGGATATTTTTTCTCCCAGTGCCAAAGGACTGTAATGTTTAGTGACCTTATCCACTTAAGGAGTCATCTTTAAAATTGCTTTTTCTCCTCTTGGCGTGCGGAGACCTGGCTCATACCCTCTGTCTTGTGACTCAAGGTTGTGCAACCATGTGAACTGTTTTTAGGCTATCAGAAGCAGCAGCTACAGAGGTACAGCAAAACAGTACTGGCTCAAAAGAAGCATTAGCCTTAGGCCAAGATTTTCTGGCCTTGAAGCACAGACATACAAGAACTGGTGAAAGGCAAGTGCTTTCACTTCACTAAAGTGCCAGCACTTTACAGATAACAGACTGGTCAGGCAGCTGGGCTTGGATACCACCTTTTCACTCCTGCCCTATGAGATGCGGACTTTTCTAGAGCCCACCCTCTCCCAAAAAGCCACATCCATCATCTGGGTTGCCTGAGGGCATGGTGAGTTTGACTAAAACCCCTTTAGAAATACTGTTTTGGGACAGAAGCCTAAGGAAAGTGTACAAGAGAATAAAGGTCTGTAACATCTAGTTCACTGAATAGAAAAAAACCCAGTTCCAGAAAGAGACTGTCCTGGTTTAAGCCCAGAGGGCAACTGAGCACCATGCAGCTGCTCACTCACTCCTTCCACCTCAGGGGTGGGGAGAAAAAAATTAAAAAAAGACCCTGGAATCCAGATAAGGACAGGGAGGGATGACTCACCTATTATGGTCACAGGCAAAAGACAGATTTGATTGGGGAAGAAAGAAAGAACATCAGTTTAATTTGAACACCACCACCACTAACTTATCAGTCAAACAGAGTAGGACAGTGAGAAATAAAACCAAGTCTTAAAAGCATCTTCCCTCCACCCCTCGCTTCTTCCCAGGCTCAGATTTGCTCCCAATTTCTCTATCTCCTCCCTCCAAGCAGCACAGGGGGCAGGGGATGGGGGTTGTGGTCAGTTCATCACCCATTGTCTCTGCTGCTTCTTACTCCTCAGGGGGAGGACTCCTCACACTCTTCCCCTGCTCCAGCATGAGGTCCCTCCCACAGGAGACAGTCCTCCATGAACTTCTCCAATGTGAGTGCTTCCCATGGGCTGCAGCTCTTCCCAAACTGCTCCACCATGAGTCCCTTCCACAGGCTGCAGTCCTCCCAGCAACAGATTGTGCAGACTTCCCCCAGAGTCCCAGCCTTCTTCAGGCACAGCCACCTGCTCTGGTGTGGGGTCCTCCACAGGTTGCAGGTGGGCACGTGCTCCACTGTGGACCTCTATGGGCTGCAGGGGCACAGTCTGCCCTCTCACCACAGGATGCAGGAGGGTCTCTGCTCTGGCACACCATCACCACCACCACCATTTCCTCCTCTTCCTCCTCCTCCTCACGTGGCCACGGTCACTAATTGGTTCAGCCTTGGACAGATGCAGGTCCGATTTGGAGCCGGGGAAGCTTCTAGAAGCTTCTCACAGGAGTCACTGCTATAGCCTCTCCCCCACTACCAAAACCCCACCACACACAAACCCAGCACAGAGACAAATTTTGTACTGATAATTTGATAGCCGTTTCTAAGGAATCAAAGGAAACAACTGAAGAAAACCTCAAGATATGGTTTCCAAGCACATCAATGCAAGGTTGACTTCTTTCATCATTTGAATTTTCTCTTCTTGTACATCTGAGTTGTATGTATTTATGAACAATGTTACTCTTCTGTTTATTGATTATAATCCACTATAACCTTTTAATAAGTAGTATCCAAAATTTTATGGATTGTTTATAGAGATCTTGTTATTTTAATTAATTTTTAATTTTTTAAACAACTGAACTGACTTTATCCACTTTACCAAAAGTTTACAGAAACTGCTCCCTGTAGGAAAGATCCATCACTGTCAGCAAATCTCATAATGCCTCTTGATCCTTGCAGCAGAGAGAGCTAGTCAGGAGCAATGGAGAGCAGATATACCCAATACTTAATTAAGGGCCTTTCATAAAACTAGTAAAAGATACAGTGTCTCAGATGATTTTGGTGAATTTGTGAACATTAGTAATTTTATTTAGTTTTGATTTTATTTTTCTTACACAAAGACAGTAAAATGCTACACACCCTAAACATGTTATCTGTCAGTATAATGTAAGGAGAAGAAATGATTACATGACTGATTTCATTTGACTCACAGGCTTGTTGGTAGATCTCGTCTCATTTGAAAATACAAAAAAGTAAATGAACAATGTAAGGGGTGTCGCGGATGAAAGTATTGACACGGTAATGATTTAGTAAGAAATCTAGATTTATTAATAACTAAGAGCAATTTATTATTATTACAAAATAATTCAGAAATGCTGAAAGAAAGGAAAGCGACTTATTCACAGATTCTAAAATGACAAGATTCACACTAACTTACTTAACAGTACCTTAATTTATACATATATACATGCGCATACACAAAACATACAAACACACACACACAGAGACAAAAGTATTTGGATCCAGTAAAATGAACACAATATGTACAAACACACACACAGAAACGAAAGTATCTGGATCCATTAGAATGAAGTACGTACCCACACACCAATAAACAGAAAGAACGGGTGAAAGAGAAGCTAGCTCAAAGAAAACTTCCCTCTCGAGTTTAGAGCAAATACTCACAATGCCTTGGCATTCCTCAACGGGCAATAATTGAGACTCGAGCAGGTGGACTTCACCCTCGCCTTCCGTCAGCTCTGGCAGCAGACAACACCTTAAGGGTTTTGGTACCTGAGAGGCATCCCAGCTCAGGGGAGATGCTGGTCACAGGCCTGCTGTGATCCGGGAGAGCTCAAAGGGTCTCCCTTGTGGTCGCCATTTAGAGGGTCCAGGATAATTGACTTTTGTCAGATACTATCTGGTGCCTTCTAGCAGTTGCACAAGAACTTCATGAATGTGCAACTCTGTTATTGTTCCCATTTGACCACATCCCAGGCACAGGTGTGCCAGGCCCTTAGGAGATGATGGGCCATTTTAACTGTTTCCGAGCAACTGGGAGGGGCAGGAGCCAGGCTTGTTATCAGTCCTTATCTCCACAGATTGGTGTATAGCTCAGGGGATGTGGGTGGAATCGCAGGTATCACCAAGCAGCCCAACAAGGAGGGGCAGGGAGGGGTAAGAATTGCACTACCACAGGGGTTACCTAAAATATCTTTAATTTGACTTGAAAACTAGGTGTTTTGAAGATCAGGTGTTTAGTGTGTTCATCTACATGTCTTGTACAGTTTGTTCATTTGAGATACAAAGAGAAATTGTAGATTTATATCTACCTCTTTGTTTCACTTTTTCGCAAAAAAAAAGCCATTGATCTTATGATAATCTTCAAAACATTCATAAAAGTGTTCTCTACTGACTGTGCTTTGAAATTCTATGGGTAAACTCTTAATTTTTTTAATATGCCCAGTAATACTACGTCGATCTCTGTGAACTCATGCAAAATTGCCAATTTGACAAATGTCAGTGCTACATAACCTGAACACCTTGTTCAAGTTCTGTAGCATGCAGTAACCCAAAAGATGACATTTTATCATCCTCAGTGTTCATTTTCTCTCTGTCAGGTTGATGTAAATTAAGGGAGTTTTGTCTGTAAAGTATCAAAATCTGTCCTAGATATGGTACTATTCTCTGTCTTATAAACTTCTTAGCCTAAAGTCGTTGTTTTGGATGCCCATTTCAAAGAATGTATTTGGGAAAGCAGAACAACATCAGAGGAACCTTTCTTAATCATAGCTGATATAAAATGTCAGAAGAGAATTAAATTCTTTGAAGACTAAAATCTCCCCTTTTATTCTATTTCTCTAAGAGAAGGTATGAAGTTCTGCGTGAAGCAGAGTGCTCTTTCATGCTAGTTTAGTAGCAGTTTCTGGTAGAGAGAATGAATGTCTTTTATTCCCATGGAAGTCAATGAGGCTAGAAGGGGTATCTGTGCTTCCCAGCATCAGGACCTTACTCAGACTATCAGATGTTAACAGTTAGGTGAGGTAACACAGAGAAATTAAATAAAGATGAAACAGTGAACTTCACAATTATTGCCAGCACCCGTGGTAGTGATGTTAGTATTAAAATCAAACAGAAGTATCAGGGGGCACCTACAATCTCACAGCTGAAAATCTGTGGTATCTGATATCTCCTGGGAGACAAAGTATCCACATCATAAATCAGGACGGAAAGATTAAAAGTAAAGCAATAGCTCTTTCAATACCTTACCACATGAGAGTGTTGCCTTAACCTTATGCAAAATGTAACTTGTTTCAAATGCTGTGAGTTATAGCTGCATAGATACCACATGTCCAGTCAGAGAGGTTAATTAAAATTTTTCTGTCTCTGGAGCCTCAGTAACTTGCTTCTCAGATGAAAAATGATAATCATACATGTTGGGATATTGCACCATTAAATCAGGTATAGAAAAATATGTCTGGGAAGTTCAGTATTTGTATCAGGGCACTCAAAGCTAACCCAGTTTCTCTCTTCGTTTCACCCTCTTCAGCCTAAGGGCTTCAGTCTGATACTGTACAGAAAAGATATGGAGATCAAATTTAACATTCTCAATTAACTCAGTAAGAGTGTATTGCTCACTGCTGAAACAGTTATTGAACATTAAAAGTTCATGAGGGTATTTTAAGAAGAACGATGACAACTATGTGGACAAATTCAAAGAAATAGTTACTCATAGTCATGACTGTAATGACCTAGAAATCCTGTGGTCCTAGAAATCTAGTGCACTTGCATGCAGACCCTTAGGTCTGTGAACTGAATCTGACCTTACAGATCTAGAGCCTTACTGAAACCCTGACAAAATGGGATCTGGATCTACACTGAAGCTTGCTATCTAAAATAATTCTATTATATAAAGTGTTTATTCCTTCACATTACTTTGTTATTGTATCATGCAGGTCTTGGTGAATAATGGTACTTTGTCATCCACTAAACAGTATCACCTGGCTCCTTAACATAAACTTTAACACTAAAAGTATTTTAACACTTTAAGTACATAACTGTTTAAAAAATGCAATTAATGATATAATAATTCAGTTCAGTGTCAAACTTTCCTTTTTTTCAATTGTCCACAAAATTTGTACCAGAAAAATACAAATTTTAATTTTACTTTTGGAGAAAAAAAAAAAAAAAAGATAGGAGCAGTTACAATATTAGTCTCTGAGAAAAACAGTTTGTCAGACATACACAAAGACATACTATTCCTATTGCAACAACTTGTGCCAAGAGATTAATCCTTTCGTAAAAACTAAAACTAGAATAGATATACTTTTTGCATATATTTTTTATGAATGTAGAATGCAACTTGTCCTAACTCATATATTAATTAGATGTGTTATATTCAGATGTATTTGGATTAGTTATCTGTATTAATTATTCTCCTTCCACAGGGTAGAATCTTCTAATATTGTACTATACAGTTAATGTTTCCATGATACATTGTTTCTTCTTTAAAATGAATAAATGCAAAACTACAAAGATGAAGCTAAAACTACATTTCCCTTTAATGTGATACTGAAATTATTTCATAAATTATTTCAAGCATTTTATAAGTTTTTAAATCAATTTCCAACTGCTTTTTCTTAAGGATGATCCAAAGGAAAAAACAGTATGTAATCAAATCTTTTAAAACTGTTAGTAACTGAATTGCTATTTGGATTTTTCCATACTTAACAGTATTACTAAATTTTCACTATCTTTGCCTTCTGTATTATCAAGTACTGGACAAGTTATCAAAATTGTATATATGCTACTTCAGGCAAAGTAGATATATTATTTATTATTCACTCTAACAGCCCCAGGCTGTGGTTTGACATTTCAAAATATTTAGCTGCAGTAGTGACATGGGATATTTCTATTCATTCCTGTGCTGTGACTGATCTAAAAATAAATTAATCCATTCAACATACAAACATTCCTTAGTGACTAAGACTTTTTAAAAATAATAGCCTCATTCTTGAACGAACCCTTTCTAGATGAGGATCAAAATAAGAAACCACTGTTGCGGGCTATGCCAGGACACATGGCATGCCCTACTCCAGAACTGGCAGCAATCATAGGTGTGCTGTGCATAAACACTCATACACATGAGATATATATGGTCCACTTCAGACAACAGATCTGCATACAGAAAGATGAAAGAGGAGAAGGAAGGAGCGAGGCAATATTGATCATTTTCATGAGCAGAGATTGTACTCAGGCAAGTGCTGCATATATATGAATTTTTATATTGTTTTGAGTTTTTTCATCATGACAAATAAAACGGGATTTGTGGAGGAAACACATCAATGTTTTATGGATGTTTGAGGTGCAAATAGCAGGTTGGTTCTGTAGTTTCCAGGGGTAAAGCAGAGGATGACATAATGGGAAAGAGATTGTCACAGGAATGGAAGCTGAGTTCATGTCTGTGAGCAAGATTCCCCTGAGATGTGCAGCAGAGGGAGAGGAAATCATGTACAAAGCCATTTGGAAATGTCAAAGGGTCAGGAGAAAATTGTAACATGTCAGGAACTGCAAAAGTCACTCTAAAACAAGCAAACAAAAGCGGAATCTGGAGGTCAACAAGGAGAGGATCCCAAAGACTGGGCAGCTGAGAAAATGCAGCTCACTTGTCCTTAACAATTGAATTGGTTTCATACTGATTCTCGGCCTCAGCTAGAAAGATATCATTAATGTCTATGGCTATTTTTTTAAAAAAAAACCTTCATATTTGTCACTAAGGAGATCTTCTTCAGGAGATACAACTCATTGCCTGTTATCATTTTTCCTGAATCAGATATTGCCACTTTATAGTCTGTTGTTATTTTCAAATTTTGAAATGATAGGTGATCAACTAATTAACTGCAGAGATAATAGACAATTAGCAAATCCAGTGCACCATATTTACTGTATTTACACAGTGGATTTAACATCAAATTCATGGTGAGTTCAATTCACACATCATTCATGAACCACTGAGTTCCTTTGCATTTATACAGCGTTTGGCTCGCTGCTCACATTGTGTCCAGGGCTTCTCTGACTACGAGACTGTTGTCTCTTGGATTAATGCTCCGTTCCCCAGGCCCATCTTTCTGTAAATACACCCTTGATATTTCAAAGTTCTCTGCAAACTCTGTTAACACAGGTGACTTCGAAAATATTTCTTAAAATAATGTTGTTGGGAATTTACGGAGGCAAATTCCTACTTCTTGAACTGCATTGTGGAAGCTTTCAGAATAGATTTTTGTTCTACTATTTTTGGCCCTCTTGGCTCCTGCACAGTGCTTAGATACTAGAGTGGATGGTATTGTGCAGGCATCTATGCTCTTTTTTTCTTTAAAAAGTTTAAAGAGTTTTGGAACACACTGGCGACTACACAGATTTCAAAAAGGTTTAAATGATGACAATAGAATTTCTCTCTAAAACACACACTTTCCTTAATGAACCTTTTCTATGAAATACAGAGGACTGCCCAATGCTGGATATTTCATGCTACTGTATACCTGTGCGATCTCCAGCAGAGGTTCTATAATTCCAGTTAGCTATTTGAACATGAAAAAGTTAAGTTTTCTGGCAATCTGGAGAAAACCTCCACCTAGCTAACATGAAATCCTTACAAAATTAAAGAAAAAGATAATAATAATCTGTTCAAGCATTTTTAGACATAAAGGACAATATGTTTTCCATTTCAATCCTAACACTTGCAGTAGCTGTACCTAAAAAAATGTTTTGAAAAATACATAAATAGAAAAAATTCACCAGCGAAAGTACTCAAAGTGACTTTTATCTTGGCTTGTTGTTTTTGACTGCAAAAATTAGAATATGGGAATGGCTATAAGAAATATCTTCACAACAATTTCAGATTATTATTATTTTATGACTGAATTTAAAGCAGGTATACAGGGGATGTTTGGTTTATAATTTTGTTTCCAGAATCTCAGGCATTGTATTTCATAATAGCATTTTATGCTGCATTAACAGAGTTTTATGCTGCGTTAACACCATTTTATAGCATAATGGAAAACAAATGGGTACAAAAGAGAGGTAAAATGGAAAATAAACTGTAAAACTTTTTTTCTAGCTGGTTCCTGTGCTGTACACTGATAATATTGCCAACAAAACAACAATAGCTTTTAAACTATCCTCTACTTCACTTTGAAATGAGCATTTACTGTATCATATATTTTCATATAATTGTAAAGAGACAGACTGGGATTCATATTTTGGAGCTGAGATTTTTCCAATATGATAACTTACATTTTATAAATTAAATTTTGCTTGATTTTAAATACGAAGTGTAATATACTATATCAGACAACTGAAAATGCTTGTCCTATCAAAGATTCAAAGAAGTGGAAGAAAGGAATAGATAATACCTTACAACTGGACAAAGGGTTTGCACAAAAGAAGGAAAAGATTACTCTCTAGTGATTAAAATGAACCAGGTTTCCTGTTCTGATCCCTGATGTCATTGACATTTTCCTCAAAATCAGTGTGTTCTCAGCTGGAATCATGTATAGCTTTGGACATTTTGTTCAATAAAAAATTTCAGCAGAGAACTGTAAGAAGAGTACTCAGAAGCCAGGAAAAAAAAAAGCAAAATGGAAGGTATAAACAAATTGGGACTGCTTAGACTTGAAAAGAGACAGAGAAAAGCAAATACAAGTCTTCAAATACTAGAGACAAAAAAGGAGGAGAAAAGGAATTGTCTGTTATCCATGTCCATAGTAGATAGGACAAAAATAAAAAGTTAATAATTCAGCAGAGAAATTAAATTGGACATACAAAAAACTGCTAATAGCAAAGTGAATAAGAAATGTAATAGTTTATCTTTGAAAAGGGGGAAAGGGGCAAAACACCAGCCCATCTGAAGTGCGTGTATACCAATGCACACAACATGGGTAACAAAGAGAAGGAGTTTGAAGCCATGATGAAACAGGAAAATTATGATGCTGTGGCTATTACAGAAACATGGTGGGATGTCTCCCATGACTGCAGTGTGCCAGTTGATGGCTACCAGCTCTTTAGGAGGGATAGACAAGGAAGGAGAGGTGGCAGGTGGCGCTGTATGTTAGGGACTGTTATGACTGCTTTGAGCACAAGTGTAGCGAAGACAGGGTGGAGTGTCTTTGCGTTAGAATCAGGTGGAAGGCCAAGAGGGCAGATGTTGTAGTAGGAGTCTACTATAGGCCACCCACCCAGGACAGAGAGGTGGATGAAATATTCTATAGGCATTTAGGAGAAATCTCACGATCACTTGCCCTTGTTCTCGTGGAAGGACTTTAAATTCCCAGACTTCTGCTGGAAATACAACCCAGCAGAGCGGCACCAGTCCCAGAGATTCCTGGAATGTGTGGGAGACAACTTCCTGATGCAGCTGGTCAGTGAACCGACCAGACAAGGTGCACTGTTGGACCTCCTCTTTGTGAACAGAGAAGGACTGGTGAATGATGTGGCGGTTGGAAGCCGACTAGGGCACAATAATCATGAAATCTATATTCTATATTCTATATAGAATATATAGAATATATAGAATATATAGAATATATTCTATATTCTATAATATATTCTATATTCTATATCTCTATTCTATAAGTTCTATATTCTTAGAGAGGCCACGAGAGAGGGCAGCAGAACTGACATCCTGGACTTCCAAAGGACTGACTTTGTCTTGTTTGGGCACCTGCTTGACACGATCCCTTGGGAGACGGTCCTGAAGGGTATAGGGGTCCAGGAAGGCTGGGCACTCTTTAAGAATGAAGTCTTAATGGCTCAGGAGCAGGCAGTCCCCAGGTGCTGTAAGAGAAGCCAGCCACAGAGAAGACCACCCTGGCTAAACAGGGAGCTTTGGCTGCAACTCAAGGAGAAAAGGAGAGTTTACCACTTTTGGAAGAAAGGGCTAGCCACTCACAATGATTACAAAGATGCTGTGAGGCTATGCAGAGCGGAAATCAGGATGTCTAAAGCCCAGCTGGAAATTAATCTGGCTTCTGCAATGAAGAAATGTTTCTATAAGTATGTGAGCAGCAAAAGAAAGACCAGGGAGAGCCTCCATCCCCTGCCAGATGCAGGAGGAAACATGGTAACAAGTGATGAGGAAAAGGCTGAGGTGCTTAATGCCTTCTTTGCCTCAGTCTTTAATAGCAAGACTAGTTGTACTGAGGAAATCCAGCCTCCTCAGCCAGAAGACAAAGACTGGGAGAACGACCCCCCTGCAATCCAAGAGGAGATAGTCAGTGACTTACTGCATCACATAGACATAAACAAGTCTATGGGACCGGATGGGATACACCTGAGGGTGCTGAAGGAGCTGGCTGGGGTGCTCGCCAAGCTGCTTTCCATCATTTACCAGCAGTCCTGGCTGACCAGGGAGATCCCGACAGATTGGAAACTGGCCAATGTGACACCCATCTATAAGAAGGGTCGGAAGGATGATCCGGGAAATTACAGGCCTCTCAGCTTGACTTCGGTGCCCGGGAAGCTGATGGAGCAGCACATCCTGAGTACCATCACACAACACATGCGGGACAACCAGATAATCAGGCCCAGTCAGCATGGGTTTATGAAAAGCAGGTCCTGCCTGACAAACCTGATCTCCTTCTACGACAGGGTGACCTGCTTATTGGATGAGGGAAAGGCTGTGGATGTAGAGGTTGCAGAGAGCTGGGGATGAGTCTCTTTAACCAAGTAATAAGCGATAGAACAAGAGGGAATGGCCTCAAGTTGCTCAGGGAAGGTTTAGACTAGATATTAGGAAGCATTTCTTTACAGAATGGGTTGTTAGGTGTTGGAATGGGCTGCCCAGGGAGGTGGTGGAGTCCCCATCCCTGGAGGTATTTAAGATTCGGGTCGACTTAGTGCTGAGGGATATGGTGTAGTTGGGTTGATGTTTGGACTGGATGATCTTCAAGGTCTTTTCCAACCTAGATGATTCTGTGATTCTGTGAAAACATCAATAGCTTAATTTTAGAATCTTTAAGAACACGTTCATGAAACTTGCTGGGAGTAAATTTAGTTGTTCTTTTCTATGATTAATTTGATTTTGCTTCCCATGGAGAATAAACAGAACTGGGTGCTGAATTTTGAATGTTTTCCTCCTGCTAGGTTACCTTTCAACTAAACCAGTTCCTTGATTCAACTCACTGTGCAAGCTTTCAGATACTTATGCCAGCCAAAATGACAGAGTAGCACAGAGATAGAAACTAATGGCTGAACACATGAGAACATGTGCAATTGCTTCCTTTGGCAGATCTGCTTGGTGTATGCAAATGAAAGATATTTATAAACTGTGCCTTCTTCTTGTATTATACCATAGTCTATTTGGAGAAGAGTCTTTTTTGTTCTAAGTTTGTCTACTGTAATGAAATGTTCCTGAACTATGTTTGAAAATCCTAGGTGTAATTTGAATAATAGAAAAAAAAAGGTATACTACAGTGACTAAACCTGTATACATTCTGATGTGGCAACTGGTGACATATTAGGACTTCTTTTTTTTTTTTTTTTAAATTACACACACTCAGGACTCTTTACATGTTTAACAGAACGAACAATGAATACAAATGCTGTTTGTCAGATTTCTAACAAGGAAATTCGGCAAGAAGACGAGAAGCACTAAATGCCACATATTTAGTGTTGTGACGTGTAACAGTAATCTTCCATCAAAGCTTACATAACTACATCCAGAAAAGCCTGGCTATATGAAAAACAAAGAATCATCTTCTATACATATATCTGTCAGGAGTTTTCTAATAAGAACGGTGTTTACTGAGGGCAAAAGGCATGAATGAAACAGATTTATTACATTTAATTTCGTTTTTCCCCCTCATGTTTCTGAAAAGGTGATTTCCAACATCTAATTCTGCTACTCAAGCTCAACCGGTTCTCAGTGACTAATCTTTCATTTTTAAATAACAATTATTTATAAAGTTTCTTTTTTTTTTTTTAAATTTTGCCTCAGAACACTAGAAACCAATCAGTTTCTGCTGGCAAGGAATTACACATGCTGATAAAAGAAGTATTCTGCCAGAAAGCAGCTGTATGCAGTGAATTGTAGGGCAACTGACAATATCTTGTATGGTTGTTCTCTCACGTGGGGATCCTTCCCCTTCTTCCTTTTCTTTTTTAGACATTGTTATGTAAAAAATCCAAACATCAGTTACATGTATTAATTGCTGTGGGCTAGAAGACAGAAAACATTTTCATGGATTTTCAAGTTTGTTTTGCAGCGGAGCTCATCAGTTATGGATTTCAGTGCCCATCAGAAGCTGTCAAGGCTTCTGAATTCTTTTCTTCAGCTACTTCATTCTTTGGTCTCTTCACCTACCACTTTGCGCAAATGTTTTTCAAAATTTTTTCCCACAAACCAATTCATTCCAATTAGTTATCAGCCTTCTTGTCATGGTTTTTAATGCCTTCTACACATCTGAATATTCACATTTTCTTTTGGCTTTATTTCTTTTGTGATGGATGTCTTGACTTGCTTTTCCATTTGCTGCTTTCCATGTCATTTAGTCAACTAACACATGCCATTCTGAGTTTTTTACTCTACTGTCTTCCTTGAAGACAGGAGCAGTCCATTGACTTTGAGGATTTCTCAGATAATGTAATTTTTATACATCAGGGGTATTTTATTTCATGAATAAATTTCCAAAGGTAGTATTACCCAAATACATACCCTACTAATACTAAAACAGGTTAGTAAAAAAACCCCATAACTGGTTAGCATCTGAAAACATATGAGCATAAGTCACAACAATCACCTACTGTATTTATATAGGAATAATATTAACATTTGAGTTAAAAAAAAAAAGCCTTGGGAACACCTTTTAGGATTCTATATGAACCATCCATGTACATGATATTTAAAACTAAAGAGCTTTTCAAATTTTCCAGGACCTTTATTTTCCTGTTTTCAAACTCAGAGTAACACTAGTAATAAAAAAGAACTAGAAGCAAAAAAGACATAGAGCTGAAAAAGAAGAAATACAGTGTTCTAATAAGTCTCCAAAGACAATTTTGCAAACAGCAATACATGATAGCTTGTAACTTACAGCCTGATGAGAATTTTGCATATCCTAAGTATTATTAAAAGCATAATTTATTACAACAGAAAAAATTAAAATAAAAAGGCAAGAAATTAAATGGATTCAGAGGCAGGTATAAAAATGGTTAGGGACATGAAAGAACTTCCATATGACAGAAATGAAAATATCTTCACTGTAAATTTAGAAGAGAAGACTTGATGAATGTATACAAAAAAAATTATAATACAGTGAAGATAAATTAGGCACTTTACTTCTGCATTTCTGCAGTCCAAGATCACAGGAATATGCAACAAAACAAAAACCAGAAAAGTTGGAATGAATAAATGAAATATTTTTGTGCTACATTAAGTTACTCTATGAATTATGAAATACTCCTAAGTCAAAAACAAAATAGGTTTCAAAAACCAAAACAAATATATCTATGAATAAACAAAGAATACCCACATTAACAACAATTATGAACATAGCAAACCATGAAACAACTTGTTCTGCAGATTTCTAGATTGTATACCTCTCCTCTGATCCTTCTCTTCCCTTTTTCTTTTTATTTCAGAATGAACGTAGGAACACATCCTCTTACATCATATATAATTAACTGAATTTCATGGTTTGTCAAGGAAGTGCTGGATTAATTTAGCTCAAATATGTCAAAATACAGAAGCTATTGATAAAATTGATCTATTTCTTAAAAAAAACCCCACTGGGATTTAAAGAGGTTCAGCATATTTAATAGGTGTAGGCAAACTCCTGTTAAAACCCCATTAACAGGCTGTTGACATGAGACGGACTTTGGAAATTGCTGCCCTTATCTTTCAGAAACACACACTCTCCCCAACACCCCACAACAGAAAACAAACCCACAGGCATTTTATTCCACTTTCTCCTCAGGTGGGTCTTAGATGGGAGCCACACATCACACTCACAGACAGACCTACTAATCCTGTTTTTGCAAGTTCTTTCATGATGGTTCATTCAATGGCTGTAAAAGAAAAACGCTCTATATAACACAAACACAAGTCTCTTCTGTCCTTAATGGAGGCCTAGGACGGTGACTGTTTATGCTGGAGAAGATATTTATGTATCTTTTGCAATTGTCTGAGAAAGATGCAATATTTCTGGGTATTGCTCAGATTCTAATGGGATTAAAAGGAGAAGCTTGAAAAAGGTGATAATGTTAAAACATCTATTCTGAGAAAAGCAATAACACTTTTAAAAGTAATGTATGCAATATCAAGTGAAAAAGATAATAACAGTGGCTTTTTTGATTTATTCTCTACCTTTACAACCCATCAAAAAGGTAATTTTAAAAAAATCCACAGAGAAAATGGTGTGTCTGTATTTGACCTAATAAAACCAGAAAAATAGGTATTAGACCATAAAATATTGTAATGATATGGACTATAGATATGTAATAAAATTAGCCTGATGAGCAGACACATTCAGCTGATGATTGAAAACTACAGGACTTCCAAAACCAGACTCCAGTTCAAGCTCAGGGCCTGACCAGCATTCCTCAGACTTCCACTCTGACAAATCATCCACTAGGACTCTTGATATCATTCACAATGAACTCTGGTATTTAGTCCAAATGCCTAAGGTTAATAATGATTTCCATACAGGCCAATTCTAGCAGATAAAAATTAGTTTCATTTGAGTGCCAAAATCTGCCAGTAGGAAGCCTAACAAATGCCTGGAATCCAGACTGGGTAACAGTAACACTGATTACTATTACCTAGAAATCCGGGGCAAAGCACAGGAGACTCATCTGAAAACAATTCCAAAAACAATCATGAGCTACTAAGGAACAAATCTGTATGGCAATAAAAATCCCTAGAATTTAAACCTGGATGCTGTCCCTGTGCAGTTATTAAATAATTAGATTCTATTATTATTACTACTCAGACTTTGAAAATTATGTTGCATGTTACTTTCAAATCAAAAATTCATGTTGATGGACATGGTAAAAATAGGAGAAGGGTTGATTTATTAGCTTTGCAATTTTTTCCAGAAAAATTTTAATCACATTATTTTAAAAATAATCAAAGTTTCTGTAAGGTATGGTTAAGGCAGCAACACTTCCTGGAAGTGTTCAAGGCCAGGCTGGACTGGGCTTTGAGAACCTGATCTAGTGGAAGGTGTCCCTGCCCATGGCAGGGGGGTTGGAACTAGATGATCTTTAAGGTCCCTTCCAACCCAAACCATTCTATGATTCTATGAAAATAGTCTTCCTGAATTAAAAAAGAAAAAAAATTTTAACAACTTTAACAATGAGCCATACTGGATGAATAATAAATACAGCTGAACAAATAATTTACAACACATCATTTACTGATCTAATTTAAAATTCTGTTTCTATTCATGGGATGTCTGTGAACATTTTATAAGATCATTTAATGTACAGTTTCATTATCTGAATTTAGTCAATGACATTTAAAGGTACTATTTTAAATCTGAAGTTTGTTTTAAGATTATGATTAGGAACAGTATTTTTGCAAATTATTACTAGTCATTATTGTGCAAGTGCTAATTAGTCATCCCTCATATTTGCATTAATTTTATTTTTGGACAAATCAAACTGTGTGACACAGTTCCATTCCCTGACAGGACTGCCCTTATTTCTAGAATCTGCCTTCAGATACGAATCTTATAAAACTAGAAAGTTCTATGAATATTCTTTATTAAGGCTTACCTTCTTCCTAGAAAACAAATAAAAAGTCCAATAAAATTATTTTTAAAACTCAGATGAGTCTGAGAAGTTCTGTTTTTCCTTTTGTTAGCTTCTTGTCACATTTGAGGAAGAGCTCTGCCCTCTATGGCTGAACTCTATCTGTTGGTGAGGCAGAGACTTTCTCACTTTGCCTGTTGGATCCTTGTTTATCATACCTTTGGTCTTGCCCTTTATTTCATATGCACACTGCCTTTTGTGTATGATCTGTCTCGCTAAGAAGATGCTGACAGCTCATTCTGCGCTACATGGCTGGCTTTAACACATGGGTTTTGGCTACCACTGTTCCAGATCTCAAAGTCTGTAATTCATAGTGACCTAAAGGCCTCCTGATCTCCAGAAGGAACATCATCCGGGGCTTCACACCGAATGTAAGTGCATCCTTCCCAATACTGTAAATATTTTTCTGTAAGCGGCCTGAGAACACTGCTGGCATTAGTGTCTAAGCTCAGCACATACCTTAATGGAAAATATGCAGCAGGATACCTATGCGAGATGGAAAGTTTAGAGTGCATCTTAAATATAGTGTTAGTTTTAATTTGGGAGAAGATATAACTTCAGAGAATGGGCACTGTTTTACATTTGTTTTACAAAAAAAGAATAATCCGCCACCAAACATGCACCAGAAACTCAACCACAGGTACCGTAAAGCTGGAGCACATGATCCCATGGCATTGGGAATTCTCATTTTCTCCTGGAGCAATATCATTGGTAATGTTGAATGCTTCTAACAATATCCATAAAATGTCAGGCTACTAAAATTTGCTCCAAGTTTGATGGAATTACATATGTCCGCTAGGGACTCCTGGTCTCATACACTGGAACTTTCAACACCAGTGCTGGGACAGGCCCACAGTAAGCCAGGAACCACCCCAAACTGCAGTGCATTTGCAGGGCTTACTTCTGTGACCTACTGTGTCCAATATAAACTAAAAATACAACAAAACCATGTTGTCTGTTAAATGTTTGCTTCTACATATGTAATAACCTATATCATGCAGTTAATATTATATATTAATATATAATATAGATAAATACACAACTAAAATATAGAACATGTATTTATGTATCTATAGAGAATATATAGTATATACATGTGTAAATACACACAAATTACAAAAGCAAAACCAAGCACTCTGTTGAACATGCCTCCTAGAGAGAAGACAAGAGAACAAATCGATGAGAGATGTTAATGATATTATCTAAAGCACACCGTGTTTCATAAGACTAACACAGGAATCCATAGACAGTGAGCCAAAACCCTTGGATTTTTACATGTTCATTATCTTTGTGGCTGAGACACAGTGTAAGGTACTGTAACTAATTTTTCCTGGAGTTAGAAATAAGCTAGAAAAACAAATAGAAGAGAAAAAAGGAATACAAGTAAAAATTAATTTTTAACCCAAATGAGGGATGGACTTGGCTCATATAACAGTTAGCACCAAGTCTTTAAAATTGTCAGAGAATTAGCTGCTTAACTCTTTCTGAGTTTTAATAAGGTTTAAGTGCATAATTCCATTTAATCTCATAAACCTACATGCATTTGTGATACAATATATTTTAAAACAGTGACCACTGTTAGAAAGGTAAGTCAAAAAAGGTGAAGCTATAACACTAAACAGCTCCAGCTCACTGCTGAAGCTAACTGATATAGCCCCATGTAAATGTCCACATAATCATGAAATTGAAGTTTAGGGTGGTATTTGTGAATATTAATGTGCTTATGAAAGACTGCTCATTTTTAAAAGGGAACCTATTAATTCAAGCAGTGTGTTATGCTTAAATGTTGAATACATTCAAGTCAGCGTCTGATCACACAAGTCAAACATGAGCTTTTTTTTCAACCATTTCACCACAGTGAAAGATTAATGCTAGATCAGAATCTGGTCTATTCATAACAAACTGGGAGAAAGATAGTATTTTTATCATTGGTCCATAACTGCATCATACATGCCATTTCAGGAAAAAAATCATATTTTAATAACATAGATAATAAGAATATGGAGGATAAAACAACCTCAGCTGATATAATTTAAAAGATAATATAATTTAAAAGAGTATCTAGCACTGAAGTTTATTTTAAATGTAAAACGTGAATGAGGATTCTTAAATACAAAACCTGAAAATTTCCTACCTGACTCTAGTTTCTATCACTGCTGTATTAAGATAGAGGCAATAAATGAGATGATATAAATTAGGGAATTTAGAGAACAAATATGCAGATATTTTTTCTAAACATACTGCTTCACACAGCAGGTATGCCATGATCCTAAAATAGCATTATTAAGTTGTGAAGACAAACTCAGAAAATTAAGGCCAGACTACAGTTGCTGGTGCAGCCCTAATTCTGCCATGTGAATTATGAGGGAACTTTTAATTTCCTGATGTCTTGCTTTAACCCCAGCTGGCAACTAAGCACCACACAGCCACTTGCTCACTCCTCCCCTCAGTGGGATGGGGGAATAAATCGGAAGAGTAATAGTGTGAAAACTCATGGTTTGAGATAAAGACAGTGTCCCCGTTTTGGCTGGAATAGAGTTAATTTTCTTCCTAGTAGCTGGTACAGTACTCTGTTCTGGGTTTAGTGTGAGAATAATGTTGATAAGACAGTGATGTTTTAGTTGTTGCTAAGTAGTGCTTATCCTAAGTTAAGCAGAAGAAGCTGTGAGGGAGCACGGCCAGGACAGCTGACCCAAACTAGCCAAAGGGATATTCCACACCATAGGATGTCATCCTCAATATATAAACTGGGGGGAGTTGTCTGGGGTGGTGGACCACTGCTTGGGCATCAGTCAGCAGGTGGTGAGCAATTGCATTGTGCATCACTTTTTTTTTTCTTGGGTTTTATTTCTCTCTGTCATATTCACTTTAATTACTATTATTATTATTATATTTTATTATTGTTGGTATTATTAGATTTTATTTTAGTTATTAAATTGTTTTTATCTTAACCCACAAGTTTTAGTTTTTTCTATTCTCTCCCCATCCCACTGGGAGGGAACAGAAGTGAGCAAGTGGCTGCATGGTGCTTAGTTGCTGGCAGGGGTTAAACCGTAACAGACAGTTTAATAAGTAAAACAAAAGCCATGCACTCAAGCAAAGCAAACCAAGGAATTCATTCACCACTTCCCATGGGCAGGCAGGTGCTCAGCCATCTCCAGGACAGCAGGGCTCCATCATGCGTAATGGTGACTTCGGAAGACAAACGCCATCACTGCGAATGTCCCCCCCTTCCTCCCTCTTCCCCCAGCTCTATATACTGAGCATGACATCATATGATCTGGGATATCCCTTTGGTCAGTTGGGGTCAGCTGTCCCAGCTGTGTCCCCTCCCAACTTCTTGTGCACCCCCAGCCTCCTCAGTGCTGTTGTGGAGTGAGAAGCAGAAAAGGCCTTGAGCCAGTGAAGCACTGTTCAGCAGTAACAAAAACATCCTGAATTATCAACACTGTCTTCAACACAAATCCAAAACATAGCCCCATATTAGCTACTGTGAAAATTAACTCTACCTCAGCCAAAACCAGCACACATGATCACACTCACTTTTGCATAGGACCTCTGCCACACCTTCTTTAAAGAAATAATAATTAATTCCCTCGTGGATTTTCCTGTTGTGGTCATAACAACAATTGTCTTCTCAACATCACTATTTTTTCCACATGAACAATTGCTGCATTTTCCACAGCCTTGTTCCTGGAAACAACTGCATTGTTCCAAATGAAACTAGCTAAGTATACCCTGTGGCAGACATGCAGCATGGAAAATTTCATATCTAAAGTGTTGCAAAGTTATAAACACTGAAGAGAGGGTCTGATAGTTGGAAGTGTCAGGAAACCTCCATAGTAGATACCATTAGCAATTTTCCCATAATATGCCCTGATTCTCAACTGGTACCAATTAGCTTCCATGTTATGATTTCAGTCTTACTTCTAAGATTACAAATCTGCCTAAAAAGGCTGTATTTGAATAAAGATGGAAAAAGACAGAAGGTTAGGAGTCTAGATTATAACTGAGAGTCTAAACCAGAAAAAGATGCTGGTATGAGGACACTGGAAATCCAGGATTAGAAATCAGAAAAGGGTGATCTAAACTGCCTAGGCAGGAACTGGTAATTAGCTTGCAGCAGAGAACTGCAACTCTGAAAAAAAGATGACAGAGAATGGAGGAAGAACTGGGCTTGCCTGGGAAATCATAGTATAAACAGATAGACTGGATAATAACCTTGTTGGAGACAGTCAGGAGTGGAAAAATCAGATTAAGAGATAAGGAAGACTGAAGCTCAAAAGTCAGGGGAAAGTCAGATGAGATTAAGTGCCTGGAAGAACAGGCACAAAGCTGTCCTGATAGAGGATACTGGGTTTGAAACAGAAAGACTAGAATCCGGGAAATTTGATTGTTTCAGGGAAAGGCTGGCACATGCCGTTTTCTTTATTAACTGTCATCCACTGGAACAGAGCTTGAATGAGTTGGATGGTGTATTGGGAGTGACTGGAAGGAGACCAGACTGGGACTAATGACTGACTGGAAGCAATAAATCAAAACTTCTTGGTAAACTCAGACTGAAGGCAAAGGGAACTAGCTGAAGAAAGAGCACTTGTTTGAGCTTGCAGCTTTCCAGGGCTACAGGATTTCTCACTGCAGTTTTGTATAGGCAAGTGTAGTTGTTTACTGCTGCTGAAATATCCTTCTCACTGTGTGATATTTTAGATGACACTTATGATCATAGCTTGATTAAGTTATTATTTTATTAGCCAGAGCATGTACAGTGGAGGGCAAGAGATGGCTGACATACATACAGCAAGCCTTGATAAAAGGTTGATCATACTTGAATGCCGCCCTAGTAAAAGAAAGACTGAAACAGGTCCTTGCCTCTCTCACCAGACTTGATGCTAGACAAGTCACTAACATTACACTTTCCCAAAATGGTCATTCTGTATTCTTCATTACCTAAAGATCTCACCTACAGCAGCAACTGAAGCTAATGAGAGCTCTGCTTTGAACACAGGAAGCAACACATAAAACTAATGAAAACTCATCTCATGGGTGTCTCAGATTTACCTGAGTCTCTCCTTACCCCCACTTGATTTGTGCATTAGACACAAGAGTGTCAATGGCAACATATGTTCACAATCTTTATAATAAAGGGAAATCCAAATGATTGTGTGGGTACATTAATTCTGACACTTCTAATTTTGGCATTCTTGAATTTACAGTATCAATGTTGTTCTCGTAAACATCTCATTCTTAGCTTTTCATTTGTAGTTCATTTATTTCAGCTTTGATTCAAGCCTAGGCTAGATGTTTTCCAGCACCAAAGGCCATTTACAGATATCTATAAAGATTTTCATAATTAAAACTTGACCTAAAACATTTGGCTTACAGCTGCTTCTCAGTTCAGCAGAGGTTTTTCTTTTTTAATTATGCTTACAACTTGCTTGAGTTTCCTGAAATGACCACACTCATTTCTCTTTTGCATTATTTATACTCTTTTACATTGTTTCTATTTCTGTACTTTTTAAATTTTATTTGTATTATTTATACATACATAATGGACTTTGCTTTATCTTTCCAGGACTTAAAACATGCATATTTTTTGTGTACTGTAGCTATTTTTTTCCCCAGTCAACATTAATTAATGCTAAGTATTAGAAGGGAAAGAAAATCTGGACAAGTGTCCAGATTTTTCCTCAAGGGAGCCTGTCATTTTCTGTTTTGTAAACTAAATGCTTTTTTATACCCTAAACAACCCTGAAAGGTTTGGATTTCCTACATTTGCATTTCTCTAAAGCAACTGAAAAGCAAATATCACGTCTCTAAGGATATGAAAATGAATATATACTGAAATATACGCTTTATCTATTTCCACTCTCAGCTTCCAATAGGTTTGATTCTTAACTATCTCCCTCAATAAATTTGCCTATAAAATACAGTGGGGATTTTTAATTAATAATGTTCCTAAATCTATGCATTAAATATGTTGTGTTTTAGGGCCCTTTGTTATGATGGGCATTTTGAAGCTTGAACTGCACAAACAAAATTAATGCATTTAAAGTTTCTCCATCATATGGAAAGGGAAACAGTTCTGTTCTACAATATCTTTCAAAGACAGATATAGATATAGACATAGATATTGATATAGACATATAGATACATAGATATAAAAATATAGATATATAGAAAAAATCAACATCAGATTGTTCAAAGTTCAAAATTCATGTCACCTTACTTAAGGCGCTTAAATTCTTAGCAAAAGATTAATTGTCCTCAATATACTATTAAAAACTAAAAAAAAAAAAAAAAGGAACAGGTAACGATTTGGGGATTTAAAAGATAAGTACAGATATTAAAGTATTTCTTGTTGCATCAGTTATCAAGGATGATTAAATTAGGGACATTGAGTAAGTGCTTAGTTAGGCAAGCAACTAATAAGCCATGAACATGGACAGACAGATGGAGCACAGCCCTGCCTCTCACACCCAGCACTTTATTCCTACAGGATTTTGATACACATTGAGCGAAAATCTCAGCTTTTTCCAAATTAGGGTTTTCCAGTGAATCAGTTTCTAACATGCTCCTCTTTTCCAGTTGCAACACATTCCTGAAACAGGTTCAGACAGATAAGCTGCAGGTTTTTTATAAAAATACTTTTGTATTCTTTTTGCCTTACTTCTTGTATTATCAGAGTAAAGAGATCAGCAAAACAATAGAAAGTCATCACAGTTGGCATGAACTTATATAATGGAGAGAACATTGACTGATTAGCACCAGGGAGTGACACAAAGCAACGATTAGTCAATTATTTAGACATCTCCAAATACATGATTAGTTAGTCTTTAATTTGCTCATCTTGTCCTTTAAAGATGGTTCTTTCTATGAGCTCTCTCTTCACTATCTGTGGTCTATTTTTTCCAAGAAAAGAAGCAACCAAAATGGTGGTTGTTTTTTTAATGAATAAGCTGAGAGGGTACATCACCAAGGTTGTCACTCAGAAGGAATATTCAATTAATTAGCAAATAAAAGTGTATTTTTCTTGAGGGCTAAGTAATTTAAATGAAGTACTAATAATTTAGACACTACACAGCTCTAGCTAGCAGGCTTTATAATGAAGTTATGTGAGTATTTAAATACTTCCTACTAATTGATTCCCACACATAGTAAAACTTGCCTGTTTCTTAATAGATTAAATGTCAGGATAAATGCCCTAATTAAATGAAATTAAGGTTTCCCTACCTAGCAATGTATGTATTGTAGCTGCTGCAGGAAGAGTAAACAGAAACTCATCTAGAATTTTGATGTTTAAGGCCTAATCTTGCAAAAATTAGTGCAAACCAGTAAAAGTTATCTATTCTATTCATTTCATTCAACAAATTGAAATCCACAGTCTACAAATATGAATGTTGATTTATGTAGCTTACCACCTGAATTTACCTAAAAGGTAATACATGCAATACATATAAAAGGTAAAACATACAATATGAATAATCTTTCAGATAGTACTTCTGAAATATAACATACACATTTTTCCTAGTCTCAGAATTTGTTTTTGCAGATGCCACAGACTCGATAATTTGAGAGCTCTATTCTAGTCATGTATCTATGAGCACCCAAAATTAGTGACTACATGGGCCAAGGAGGATTTTTCAACCACTGCTTGCATTTTGGCATACCTACATGTCTGAGATTAGAATTGTTTCAGGTGTCTACAAAAGGGGTTTACAGTCCTATGGACAGGAATAGCAGAGAAGAGAATGAGCTCCCAGACACTGCTCTATCATTCTAAAACAAGAGCTGGTTAGTTCATTTGTTCTTCCCAAGACAAAATGCCCTAACGCTTTCAGAAGGACAAATAAAATACCCTTACCCTTGCTTGTATTCAAACTCAACATGAGCAGTGGAAATGATCATTCGGTGGCTCAAGTCCCCAGAACAGAGTGAGGTTTTTCAGTTATGCATTTTCCTTCTTGTATCAGCGTTTATCACAAAATCACAAAGACCTAGAATTTAAAGAAGATACCTTAGACACCAGTTTTAATCTTCTCTCCCTGGGAAGGAAAGTGAATTCCCTTCCATTTCTTTTCTTTCCATCAGAGTCATCTTGTCCTCAGCCTCAGTTTTAGATAATATAACCAGCTCCTCCCTCTCCCCACAGAACCACAAAATACACATTGTACAGTTTGATTTCCCAAAAGAAATCTCACAGGCTTCTATGGGGTATTTCTATCATGATGTTTTTTTCTTCTCTGTTTTCTTTTTTAAGCGGAAAAATATCAACAAAGATAACATACAGTCTCAAATCCTTCCGTGCAATTATCTCCCATGTTTGTCAGGGCTGTAGAGATGAGAATACCACTGCTCAGAAGGAACTATCTTTTAGTACTTTTGTTATGCAACTTTTTGCCTTAAGTTAGACATAAATTGTCTCTGAAATATCACATGCCTTCTTGAGTGGAAGTGTCACAGACAACCATAATGTGAATTACTAATGGTTTTGCCATGATAAAGGTCAAATAAAAGTCTTCTTATAAAGCTTATTTATCAGATTCCTTTTCTATGTTCCTCAGGGCAGATCTCAGCTGGAGTAAACTGCCCTAACTGCGGGAGCCCTGATAATTTACCCCAAACTGAGTAGCTGACCCTCAGTTTCTAAACACCAAGCTTTTCAAAACGGAAATAGAGAGATAACAATTATATTGAGTAACAGAAGGGATCTGAAAGAGAGTTAGAGTGTCTGATGCGACATTTTCACACTGTTATATGAAATTTGCAATGGAAATAAAACAGAGTAACAGCTCTTCCTACCTTAGGCTCTACATCCACTAAATGTTATGCACCCCCTGCAAGCAGAAATGACACCTTTTTGCTAACTGTCAAAAATTATTCAAAAGGGGGAAAAAAAGAATCTGTAGCTGCAGAGACTTGTTTTGGCTACTTCCATAAGCACCTTCTGCAGAGAGTCAAAAGGACTGTGGGACTGCATTATTAAACACTCTGCCCCCTTCCCACACTCTCTCTGTTTTGCTAATCTCTCTAAGAACACGCATTTCTGAGGAGCTCTCCCAGTTTAAAGTATGGTGCTTAATAAATATGGATACACCCGGCAGAAGTAATTTAGGAGAACTGGAAAATGATAGTAGGCATTTTGAGTATTTTGGCAACACATAGTTTATTATTTTCATCTACTAATACTGGACAGAAAATTCTAATTAAGGAAACGTTTGAAATGCAAAGGGGAATGGGAAATTAAAGCCATTTTGTGACTTCTCTCATGGCTCATTTTATATACTATTTAACCATTTACAACTGGGGATAACTACTAATGCTTGAATAGTTGTTTGATGTTCTATGTCAAATGAATATGATTGTCTTGCCCTAATTCTTCACATAATAGATATGGCATTAAAAATAGTATGCACAACATTAACTGAAAACCATTTTTCTTTTCCTCAGACTTAAGATACATTTATGATCTAAAGTTGTAACCATATTCAGCTCAGTTTGTAGATAATGCCTCATCAATTTAGGGTTTTTATTGCAAAATGGTAGGAATGTATAGACAACACACAACATGTGATTTCACAGTGAAGGGTTTTGCACTGTTCTTTTTCCATATTTTTACTTTTTCAAGATTACCTAGTTAGAGGATTACGGGTCCTACACACAGGGTATTTTTCACCCAACCACATGCAGAAGTTTACAGAGTGAATGTCACTGTAAAAACAGGATTGTGTAGCTCCATT
Organism: Strix uralensis; assembly: GCF_047716275.1. Classification (NCBI taxonomy): domain Eukaryota; kingdom Metazoa; phylum Chordata; class Aves; order Strigiformes; family Strigidae; genus Strix; species Strix uralensis. The sequence continues at coordinate 99,078,677 of NC_133972.1, read as the reverse complement.
TTTAGAATTATTGGAAAATATGGAGTCGAGACAGTACCCTCAGAGACAAGACTCAGTGTTTTGCTCTGGTCTATAGCTTGTTGTCCTTTAGCCTGGAAGGGCTCCATGAAGCTTTAGTATCACTCTTTCTAACCAAAAAGGAAATGACAAGAATAATGTATTTGGTCATAACTGAAGGATAGCACTGAAAAGTGAAGCATGGAATTTCCTGATACTTTCAGGTTACTAGGCTGGCTAACAACTTCATTAAATGAAATATTGATTTTTCTGATGACAACTCCAAGCAGAATCCTATTTGAATTCAGCTCAACTTAATTGCTATTTATCTGGCATTAAAGGGAAAAATAGCAAAAAGGTTTTCCAGTTTAATGTACCATAGTCTGTGAAGCTATTTTTAAGCTTGACTGCACATTGGGGATCCCTTGTGCAGAGACAGACAGCTGCCAAAAAAGATAATAAATATTTAATTGGCTACTTTAATCTACTGTTTTTTCTTCAAATTCCACAACAAGGAATAAATAAATAACAACACAAACAGATTTGGCCAGAGTACATAACTGAATAATATTCTCCAAGAAGGTTTTTCATATGTTATTGATGAAGGTATACACAGACTTATTTTGGGAAATGATGTATGAAATGTATTGTATACAGTGTATGCTACCAGGATATCCTACAAGGGGAAAACACCTTTTCTCCTTAGAATTTCTAATGGTTTCAAGCATCTTAACTTGGAGACATAGAAATATAATCAAATGCAAAGTCTGAATAATTAAACTGGCAATGTTGTCATTTAACTTCCACTGTCATAAGCCATAAGAGTTAATAAATACAGTATTTCATACATATTGATAATTTCATATTTCAGGTCCAGAAGCCAAATTCTATTTCTTATTACCTATGAAAAAGACAAAATATTTCAACTAGACCCTTAGTCATCCAGTAAAAAAATAACTGATGTTTGCAATCTAACTGATAATTAAACACAAACAGTAAGAGAAGTAGGAATAGTACATCACAAAATGGACTATGTTAATTAATAAGATGAATTTAGCTTTAGTAATTCATGCAAATACTCAAAGCATATTCATTAGTGTTTTGCAGAATATTTTGCAAAATAAGTAATTTGTATGCAACTGTGATACAAATGTTCTTAGGGGCCAATACGGTTAAAATATACTCCACATAAAGATGGTTGAATCATATTTCTCTTCAGTCAGCAATATCTGTGAAAACTCCTAAAAACAAATTTACAATGAAAGTTGGGGCTATAATCTCAAGTTATGGCATTTTCCAGGTTTACTTAAACTCACATTTTTTCCATTTTTTTCCAAAAAGGAAGGAATAAATTTTGACCATCTGTGTGGACCATGGTTTGGGGGTGGGACAGTGGGGTTGGGGAACAGAACAAAACAAAAAACAGCTTGAAAACTGAGTCCGGTAGGCACAAATCACAGACTCACAGAACTGTTTAGGTTAGAAGGGACTTCTTGAGATCATATAGTCCAACCTAACAGTGAAATACTATTTCTACCCTGTAGAGTTATTTTTAACTGAGGTCACAATGGTAGGTCCTTCACACACGCTGAATTGTGGACTGCTGCCTTCAGTTTAGTATTAGGCTTTTTCCTGTTTTGTATAAGACTTTGAAAAATAACAGCAAAAAGATTTCAGAAAAACGTTAGTTAGAAGACAAAGAGTGGGAATAAGGGTTCCATAATAACCTGTAAGTGATTTTTTAAGTCAGTTCACCAAGAGTTGTAATACTAGATACAAAAGCAAATCAGGAAGGTGGAAATTTATTTTCTCTTTTGAAGAAGAGCTCCCAAGCTTTGCTGTCCAGTGGTCAACGTTACAGAACAAGTATCCTACTCTTAGACTACAGACTTGGCTGGTTTTTTATCTCAGTTGTTACTTTTTCATTTCAGTGGTCAAAAATTGCTTGAGAGGATTACCCATGATATTTTTCATTGATTTATTTCCATAGTATAATGGCAAACTCAATTAATAGCTTCTGTGTAAAGGCCAGTTCCTTCAGAAGTAATATGAATACAACTGTATGTCATCAGGAGACACTTCAAAAAGGAAGATGTTTTCTTTTTTTTTTTCCTGAACTTCACAAAATTACTTCTTATTTCTGCACCCCAGAAAACTGTCCATAAAAATCAGCATGGCTTTTCATAAAAACTTTCTTCTTACCTTAATGTCTCAGGAGATTTGGTCTCAGATTTCCTAGCTTTGTCTTTTTTTTTTCCTTCCCACTCCCCACTCCAATTTCTAAAATCATCCAAGCATTCAGATTTCTTCTTCAGTAGTAGGCAGTTGTGAATAAAATCTTTGATCTAAACAGCTGTTAAATTTGGAGTCAAGGAATAACAGTGTTCATTGTCACTTATGACTGATTGTATCTACACAAAAGTACTACTCATTTTACTCAGTTATTTCTGTTGAATCCTTGTTTGGAGGCATAACAACTGACAGATACTGAAATATTTCTTAAAAGTCCACCCATCGACCCTAGCCCCCAATTTCTTTTTTGCTTTTTTTTTTCCTAATGATTCTCAACACTCCTATTAGATGGCAAAAAATAAAATGTTTTCACAAAGGAGTTAACACTCAAATCGATGATTTGCATTGGCCCCAATATGATAATTTCTTTGTTATGTAGTGGTACCTCTCCTACCTAGATTTTTAAACAGCTTTTCCTTAATCCTACAAGAAAAAAAGTGCTCATAATGGGTAAAACCAGTGTCAGCTGAAAAACAGTAGGAATTTTTTCTTGGGGGTGTGTTTTTTAGATATTTTCTATTTAATACATAAGCTATGTAAAAGGCTGGTTGTTTCTCCATTTTACAAATTATGGTTAAGACATTAGGACTGATAGAAATGTTCTAAAAGGTGCCTCTTTCATCCTTTCTCCCCTGAAAAAAAAAAAAAAAGAGTAAATGTTAATCTCTCCTTTCCCCCGACACTCTTTATTCTTGTTAAGCTTTGTATGCTAGCTGGGACTTTCTATCCAAATTCACCTCATTCAAGCATCTCATAAGACTTTTTAATCATGAAAATTTAAAGGGATTTAAGTATCCCTCTATGTCCATGAGAGGACTACCCTAACGAGAGTCTCAAAGTTTTGTTAAAAAAAATGCTGGAGAAAATATTTAGTAACATTTACATACTGCCCAAAAACTTCGAAAAAATCCACAGTTTAAATTGTGTGAAGAGTCCAATGACAATGAAGAGTGTATGGCCTCTCAAATTAGTAACTCTACTGACAGTACTGGAGACAATGAGCAAGCTCAGAAATTGTTGTATTATATTTTTATTCTAATAACTGCGTAAGTAAGCCATGACAGTGACTTAACATACTGTATGTAAATTGAGCTGTAAAAACTGTTAGAAGCAAATAATACAGTCAAATGTATCTTATTCACTAGTCTGAATTTCAGAAAGCTGTTTGTCATTGAAGATAAGGCCAAAAAAACATATTTTGTTTCATCAGTTTCTCTCACTAAATGTTCTCTTGCTCTTACTCTTTCTCTCCAGGTAGCAATTTGAAAGGCAACACTTCTTCCCTTGTTCAGTAGTTGCTTTGTGACCCCTTCTACGACAATAACTAGAGAAAACTGCCTTATTGAACTAGCTGATAGCTCTAAAGGCAATTAAAAATCCTTAAAATCATTACAACTTTTACACAAAAAATGCTCCTGTTTTGACTGTGCTTTCTCACTTCAGCTCAGTATATTATACAGTTTCGAAGGATGGAAAATGGGAAAAGTTTTCAAAAAAAACTTGAACAGCTTGAATACCATAAGCTGAATTAGAAGTCTAAATATACAAGTCAAAATGGAACAGCTGCTAACATTTTTGAGTCATTTTTTACATGGGAATTTTGGAATAAATAATTTCTAAAGGATTATAATTTACAGTAACTGATCAGATTATTTATATACCATAGCATAATACCACCAATTTTCACATTTGAAACCTTGCATGGAATTAGCAAAAAAAAATACATATCATAATCAAAATGTACCTGTATTTGCATTCAAAATATATTGAAGTGTTTGCAGTATTATTTGTCATGTCCAACAGTAATTTTGTACTCTTGGAGCAGAAAGTTTGAAGTATGAGGTAAATTAGAGTCACTGTGATAGAGACCTATTACAAAACCTATGCTAAAAGAGTATGACAATTGAGTGTACAACACAAAGGTACTATATTATTCAACTCCAAATTGTTGTTTGAGTTACATTTAGATATGTTTTATACATGTTTTATAAACTATTACAGTATTGTTGAACTGCTTTAGGGTTTGGGGCTCCAAGTTAATATTCCCTGAGTTTTGAGGACCATTCTAGTCAGACAGTTTACCTAAAACTGATGAGATGGTAACAGTTTACCTAAAACTGATGAGATGGTATTTCTATTTTATCCTATTTTTTCTCAAAAAATTTCCAGTAATCTTTCTTGGTTAAAACCTTCAGTAGAAGTATAGACAGAAATCATATCATATTTCTATAAACTCTAAAGGTATAACATAGCAACAGAGTTATCTTTTCAAGCCATAGTTCTTCTGACCACGTTCATTGACTGATTACTTTTTACCATTCTTATGCATCACAGGGGAGCTGCTGAAGGGTCATGCTGGATTTCCAGCTACTTTACACTGAAACCGTACCAGAGAGCACAGCCACAAAGGACCCTCAGTTAAATTGTCCTCTTTCAAGATTTCAGCCAATTCATGTATTTTTGTTAAGAGCTATGAAATCAAAAGGAGGTAGATACCCATAAGAAATTCCATAGGGATGTGGTGAGCTGAGTTCTGCTTATCAATCCAGGCTGAAAATGGGGAATGGGGGAAGATGAGTATCACAAGGTGGGGGAAGAGAAAGGAGGTTTACTTACAACAACATTACAGTGAAGATTTTAAGTTTGGAAATCACATGCGTGATTTTTTTTTTTTTCCCTAAGATATCTTGGGCAACTTGCTCAGTCTTTTTTTCAGCATCTGATACACCTGGATAACCAAAAGTTGAACAAGAGTATAAAGGATCTTGGGAGTGTTCTGTATTTTGGATAGATTTTTTGAAACACAGATGTAAAGAACTACAGAATTCATATGACACTTGAAAGACTGACATAAGAATCTTTATATACTTGGGGAAGACTGTCTAAACAATGGTCCTTCTTCCTAGCCCAGTCTTCTAGGCTAGGTCAAGAAGGCTTTCACCAGAGAAATGAATAAGTTCATACAAGCACCTGTTGAGCTAAAAAGAGCCACCTGTTCAAGTATGAAAGGTGAGAGATCTGCAATCTCTTAATTTACTTTCAGAAAAAACAAACAAACTAGAAAGTGGGAAGTTTTTCTTTGTCTTCTTTAGTTGTAGACCTTCTGAATTTTAATGAGATCATCTTTGTGACCTTTAAGTGAAGCTGGCTTATAAGCTTTGAGCACTTGAAGTTTGTGTGACAGCATAATAGTAATTTTTCTCTTCTATATGTCATTTGCAGTGGAGGCTGAAAAAAAAAGACAAAACAGAAAGTATGAAGCTAAATCTGAAGTCTCCACTTTGAGCCTAAGGCTCAGAGTTAGGAGAGTTATATCATTCTGAGCTATGAAATAAGAGGTTATTTTATGCAATAAAAGTGCCCCCATCGGTTCGCACACTATGATTCATAGTCCCACCCCTGATGACAGAGCTCATCAATGAAATATATTTCTGTAAGCTTTAAGAATACTCCAGAAATGTCCATAATTTCATCAGGAAGGTCCATATTCCTTCAACAAAAAGCTGAGATGAGAGTTCATTAAAACCTATACAAAAAGCATATTATTTTCCTCCAAAAGCTAAGATTTCCTCGGAATGACTTCCATTCCCTCAGAATATAAAACTGCAAGACACTGAAAGACAAAGAGCTTTTGCTGCCTTTATATGCCATGGGATATCAGCTACATAAATCCTTTGTGGCCTCATGACCAGGTATTGATATTTATCTTCTGTAGGTGCTTTATTGCTTTCTCTCCAGTTTATTTCTAAAGCATGAAGCCTGCTTTCAAAATCCAGAAGATATACTCCTAGTGGAAGTATCAACCTGAATCCTGAAGAACGATGTTTTATCCTTCTGGAATCAGCCTTTTACACCACATTTTTTTCATATTCTTTTGTGTACTGAAGAAATCTGAAAGATTTAGTATAGCTGTTACAGGTAACAAGAATTTTGCTGTGGTTGTTGCTATTTCACATATATTCACATTATTTTAAGTATGGTATTTCAGCTGACTTCTGCAGCCAAATTAATCCTGAAGTCATGGACTTTACTAGCTCCTATTTACATTACTATTTGAGGACCTCCATTTGAAACTTTCTGTCAGTTCTCTGTAATGTTCTCCAATTCGGAGCAGACCCTGACTTAATTCTTGTTCCAAAGATAACAACAGTTCTCCTGTTTGGTTGCAAGATGCTTCAGCAGAACATGTTTTGGAGAGATTTTCTGCTCATGCAGCCACCTCAATCCTCATTATTCAGAGAACTCATACCTTCTCAGATTCTTCCTGGCCTCCCTTTCTTATTTATTCCCATAATAGGTCATAGACACATAAATATATTTAAACTGAAACCCTTCTGTGTCTGTAATTGGAACATAGACATTGTTTTTTGCCCACAGCTTATGTTCAATTTTTTTTTTTCTAATTTCTGCTTCTTTTTCTTCTTCTTTGTATTGCCATGAGAGAAAGAGATAAGTTTGTCTTAAAGTTGTTAAGGCTACCTTCTGAGTTGATTTCCTTCTTTTTTTCCTCTGGTTATTACAAGTTTTTCAGGGCAGCCTTATCTCTAAATTTCTTACGTTGAATGTTTGAAGTATGAGATAACATCCTTACAATGTTCTTTTTACCTTTCAGTCACTGACATGAGTTCAGAATTTCATTATTATTTCTGAACTTCCCAGCTGGGAATTACTTCTGTTATTAAAAATTCTACAAAATGTCAAAAACAGAATACAACAAGCAACCCATATGATAACTCATGTGATATAAAGATTTATAAAATCAACTGTTATTCCTCCATTTATTTTAAATTTCAGAGACAGTTCATCAGACCAGAACAAAGCACTCAGCACAGAGAGCTATTAAGAGATCTTGTCTCTTGCAGAAGTATCCGGGAAACCAAAGAGAAAAGGAACCTCTTTGGGGTTCAAAACTCTTGCACTGGATTAAAGCTGCTTTGCATTGTCACATGAACACAAAGCAGTCAACACATGCATATGAACCCTAACCCCATAGTCTATGTTATTTTTTAATTAATTAGCAGCAGGCTTATAGGGTTATGCACTGAGAAGCATGACAGTGTGGAAAAGATGGATATACGTCCTTGACTCTGTCTGCATGCATCTGCACAATCTTCTAAAGGCAGAACTAGAGCTCTTCTCAGGACTAGAGTAAATGTAAAGGCATCCTGATGCACAGTCCCTAAATCATGTGCCATCACACCCACAGAATTAGCATGACAGCAAAAAAATCTCTGTGCTACTCCATGATCCCAGAAAATGCTCTTGTAGAATAATAAAGATATAGTCAGTGGTTAAACCTCTCCCTGCCTGCCTTTTTGACACTTCCATAAGGTACTTTCCAAGAGTTAAACTGTACTTTGGTGTGTAACTGAGCCACAGAAGCTGGAATGACTTGATCCACCTGTGAAAATTCTCAGCAAGTCTCCACAATCTCTCACCCATCAGTTTACTACAACTCAGCATTTACTGTGTTATGTAGCTAATCATTTAAATATACCAGATACATGCCTTTGGAGTACCTTTGCACAGCAATTTGTGTTTGCCTACTGCTCTATTTTCTTTAGTTAATTACTGTGTTGACAAGCTGTCCAATCAGTTCATCTTGGGAGGAGAGAGAAATTTAGGAACACATCAGCAAACATTTTAGACAGTCTTTCAGTATTAGTTTCCATTGTCTTTAAATATCTCTGGGAAAGTGGATTACTGCTAATTTTCAGGTATGTTATACTTGCTTTAAAATGGCAGAGGGATTTATTTGTTTGAGTTGTCCATAAGCAATGTGTGAAATGACAGATAAATCTGAATGAAATCAAGACCTCTGTACATTTAAGTGTGGAGCATGGAAAATTCATAATAAAAACAACCTATGGTGCCATAAGAATAGAAGCACTTTAAATAAACCAACATTTATCAAGCCCCTTCTAATTGTAACATGGGACAGAAAATGTTGCTCTGTTGTATTGACATGTTGACAAACCCAGAAAGAACAAGTTTCAAAAATTGGCCAATGCGTTGACCTTTCAAAGTATAAATGCAGACTTGGGTTAAACCTAGGTTCAGATCTAGTAAATTTAATTAAATGAGGGTGATAATAGTAGACCCAGATAAAGATAAAATAAGTTGTTGGCTAATTTCTGCCTATGACTTACAATGGCTAAATAAAGCCACCGCTAATAATTTAATTTATTTTCAGTTAAATATAAACACAAGGAAGTAATTAAGTTATTATTCTGGTGCAAATAAAAGATTGGCACAGGTGCTAAATCTCTTTAAAGGTAAGTATTATGAAGACATAATTCCCTGAAATCATCCTTGAAAGTATAAGGAGAGGACAATTCCCAATTCTCAATTATTTTTAAATACATAAATCTCATAGCACACTAAATATCATATATTTTGAAAACATCTCTCATACTTACTATGCCTCATGGTGTATAATATATGAAGGCTTACAATCATGTTTTAGAAGACTATGAATAGAAGAAAGGTTTCTAGATCCAATTTAAGGACAGGAGAATAAATCCAGGTGTCCACCCATATTACCGTTACTATCCTTAACATCCACACACAGAAACCAAAAATAGAAACAGTTTGAGAAATTCATATTCTTGACCAAGGGAAAAGAAATAGCAGAAACTTACTTCAATTGATGGCTCTACTAACCATCTTAAATGACAAGAGTGTTACATAAATGACTAGAACACTCTAAAGCAGACAAGCCTTGGCAGAAATTGTAAGGGATAATTAGGTAGACTGACATGTTAGCTGAGATTTTTCTTTTAATTTAAATATGTATTTGTGCTATTAATGCAAACCTGTATTTTCAAGCACTCTGACTTTCATCCTTACATCTTGTTTGGTAAAAGCACAGAACTAAAGTTACCTAATGCATATGAAGTATAAGTCACAGAATCACAGAATCACAGAATCGTCTAGGTTGGAAAAGACCTTGAAGATCATCTAGTCCAACCGTTAACCTAACACTGACAGTTCCCAACTACACCATATCCCTCAGCACTATGTCCACTCTACTCTTAAACACCTCCAGGGATGGGGACTCCACCACCTCCCTGGGCAGCCCATTCCAATGCCTAACAACCCGTTCTGTAAAGAAATGCTTCCTAATATCTAGTCTAAACCTTCCCTGGCGCAATTTGAGGCCATTCCCTCTTGTCCTATTGCTTATTACTTGGCTAAAGAGACTCATCCCCAGCTCTCTGCAACCTCCTTTCAGGTAGCTGTAGAGGGTGATGAGGTCTCCCCTCAGCCTCCTCTTCTCCAGACTAAACAACCCCAGTTCCCTCAGCCGCTCCTCGTACGACATGTGCTCCAGACCCTTCACCAGCTTCGTTGCCCTTCTCTGGACACGCTCGAGTCATTCAATGTCCTTTTTGTAGTGAGGGGCCCAAAACTGAACACAGTAATCGAGGTGCGGCCTCACCAGTGCCGAGTACAAGGGTAAGATCACTTCCCTGTCCCTGCTGGCCATGCTATTTCTGATACAGGCCAGGATGCCATTGGCCTTCTTGGCCAGCTGGGCACACTGCTGGGTCCTGTTCAGCCGGCTGTCAATCAACACCCCCAGGTCCCTCTCTGACTGGCAGTTCTCCAGCCACTCCTCCCCAAGCCTGTAGCGCTGATGGGGGTTGTTGTGGCCGAAGTGCAGCACCTGACATTTGGTCCTCCCACTTGGTAGTCTCCTTCTCCAGCCAATGCCTCAACCCTTTTCTATTCTATCTCTTAGGTAGAATTGGGTAGTATACAAGACTACTACATGTGAACATACAACCTAACAGCTAGCCTGCTGTTTGAAAAATATTGTCCAGCTGTTGGGAAGGAAATGATCCATGGAGTTTGTCAAAACTAGGCTGCTTAGGTATAACCCTTCACACTCAAAGCTTATAACTCATGTACTCATAAACTCCAAACTTTATGCAAACATAAAAAAATGAATCCCATCAAATTCCAACTCTTATTAGAAACTCAACATACTAACAGCTTGAGAGTAAGGGCAAAGGAGGCTGAAGAAGTCCTAAAATTGGCTTTCTAGATATGATACCATGAGAGTAAAACTAGAACTTTCATATAGATTTGTTTTAAGAGACTAAAAACTTCTGTTCTACTAAAGTTATCTATACAAAATTGTTCTTTGAGTGGTGTTACAAACAAAAATATTTCTTCCTGTGAGCATTCCTAAATCACATGCATTTATTCATCACATTCTAAGATCAGTGCCGCCTTGCATAACCGCTTATACTCAGAAAGTAAATACACCTGTCATTCTACTTACTGTCTCTAGGCAACATATAGCTCTAATGGAAGGCAATTTCTAAAAAAATAAAAAGTTTTTCAAGCATAATAGTCCCTACACCTGAAGGTAATTTTTTAGACATCAACAATTAGATTGATTTTGCTGAGTATGGTGAAGCTTTCTGATTCCAGAGACACGAGCATTTCTTCTTAACATAGCATTTCCTATTCTTGTACAGTTTGCACTTCAACAGAGTAAATGACCAGTTTAGTCCAATTCCAGCTGAAGAGGTGAACCAATTACGGTAACACTTTACATACTGACAAGTTCCTATAATGGCATTCCTAGCAGACAAAGAATAAAGAGATGAAATTTAAAGTAGTTACAACCTTAGACTTTCTCTTCGTGACAAAAAGGCTACTAGTGGGGCGACCTATAGAATACTACCTGCTTCACCTGTTCATTTGGTTATGTTTTTCCTCTTTTCTAATAGACTATATTCACTTCAAACAAAAACAAAAACCAAAACCAAACAAACAAACAAAAACCAACAGCAACAACAAAAACCACAACCTGATGCTGAACTGACCTGACGAGGAAACAGAGAAAAACTTTGCTGTAAACACATGGAAGAAAATAGTATTGTAATTTTGAAATAAAAGGAAAGGAAGAAAAACTCATAAGATTTTGATGGTCAATAAGTGTCTGTAAATGACAGTTGTTCTGGGTTTCTGTGTGTGGTGGGGGGTTTTGGTAGAGGTAGAGGGGGCTACAGCAGTGGCCTTCTGTGAGAAGCTTCTCAAAGCTCCCCTGCTTCAAGTTGGATCTGCCTTTGCACCAAGGCTGAACTAATTAGCGATGGTGGCTGTGGCTCTGGGATAATATATTTAAGAAGGGGAACCTGAGAGGAGTTGGAGTGGTGAGGAGGAGTTGTAAGGGAGATACCTATGTGAACACAGAGGTCAGTGTAAGAAAGGAGGAAGAGGTGGGGAAGGTGTGCCGGTACAGACACTCACTTGCGGCCCATGGTGAGAAGGCAGGCTGTCCCCCTGCCCCCCATGGAGATCCATGGTGAAGCAGATCCCCACCTGCAGCCCATGGAGGACCCCACACCAGAGCAAGTGACTGGGCCTGAAGAAGGCCAGGACTATGTGGGAAGATGTCCCCACTGTTGTAGTTCGGCACTGGGAGGACTGTAACATGTGGGAGTGACCCACACTGGAGCATTTTGGGAAGAACTGTGGCCTATGGGAAAGATTCATGTCAGAGAAAGTTCATGGAGGACTGTCTCCTGTGAGAGGGGAACCATGCTGGAGCAGAAGAAGAATGTTAGGAGTTCCCCTCCTCCTTGAGGAGGAAGAAGCAGGACTGATAATATCCCCCGCAGTGCCTGCCCCGTGTGCCACTGAGGGGAAGGAGGTAGAGAAATTGGGAGCAAAGCTGAGCCTGGGAAGAAGGGAGGGGTGTGGGGAAGGTATTTATAAGATGTGGTAATGCTTTTCACTGTCTTACTCTGTCTGTTAAGTGTCATTGTTGTTAGTGTCTGAATTAAATTTATGTTCTTTTTCTTCCCCTAAGAAGTGTGTCTTTTGCCTGTGATCATAATGGGTGAGTCATCTCACCTATTCTGATCTCAATTCCTGAGCCTTTTGTTTTATTTTCTCCTTCCCAGTCCCGAGGGGGAAGGGGTGAGTAAGCAGCTGTGTGGTTCTCAGTCGCCTTCTGAGTTCAAACCACAACAACAGTATACCTATAAAATGGCTCAGATCTGTCATATAATTAAGCCACATACTCTGATATATCGTTAAGAAATTCCAAACATTAAGTTCTTTATCAATGGTTTATAAAAAGTCTTTTTATGTTGCATAGGAGCCTTCTAAACAGATCTAGACAGTGATTTTAATCCATGATTTATAGCAGGCAATCCCCTAGAACCAGATCTCCTAAAACTATTCAGATAGCTCATTTCTACTGAAGTCAGTGAGGTCTCAGCAGTAAGGCACAGCAACATCAGTGTTGGAGTGGGCTCTGTAAGCCTTTTGACAGACTTTGCTTGGAAGCTTTGCAACAAGAGAAAGGATAGGGTGAAACTGTCTCCTCACATTGGTGTTACTGAGACAGGAGCCAAATTTTTCTGTCAGACTGGCCAGGAGATGTCAAGCTAAGAAGAGCATCACTGCAGAATCCTGTGGGGAACACAGAAGGGTTGTCTCTCTCCCATGGTGGTTTTGCTTGGCTACATTGCTTTCCCTATGTGGCAGGTGCATCTGCCCCAACACTAGAAACCCTGTCGACCGTTGAACCACAGCTCTCCCTCGTGACGACTGTAACATGCACACTTAGGTCAAAAGGTAAGGCCCTCAGCTAATGAAACACTTTGGTCAAAAGAAACTTCTCAGCCATTAACCATGTATGACCACAGATCAGATTCGACTATGGTATAAATGGAGTCCCACCAGAGGGAAAATTGAACCAGTCCTCATCTGAGCAGGGGGTCTGCAGTCAGGATGCCACCCAAGGTTGAGAGGTTGAGAGCCCTTATCTTATAAATGAGTGACTGCATATTTTGGATCCTTATTTCTAGAGCTTAAGTATTCTTAAGTCAGTTGTGTAGTATTAATTCTGTTTGAATCTTAAACCTGTAGCTTACTAATGTTTGCCAGAGTGCTAAACAATTTTGATTAGAACAAACTTCATTCCTAGTTTATCACTTGTTAAACAATTTCAGTTAAAATAAATTTCCTTTGAGTTTGTCACATACCTAATTTGATTTTATAAGCCTCCATGACACCCTATTACAGTCCAAACTCCCTAGCTGGGTAACAAGGCAATTAAATACTCTTTCTGCTCTCCGAAGTCCCCTTGGCCCCAACATCTCTGTTTCAGCTGGCATACTCAGTACTAGACTAGGAATCTGGAATCTAGCCTCACTTGCTCTAAGGGACCATTGATCAGTTCCCTCAAGCATCACCCTTGTAGGGGAAAAACATTTCTTGTAAAGAGCAGGGAAAACATTTATTGTAAAGAGAGTGTGCAGGAGTTGTTTATTTCAATGTTGCTAACCGCACAGGAACATCATCAACCACCTATCTTGGAAAGAACCCCAAAAAAAGAACTTGGTTAGACAGCACCCACCTACCCCCCATTCCTCAAACTGCACAAAAGCCTGGGCCTTTCTTTTGGAGACCACCGTAAGACACCTCAGTGATGGTATTGGGCATGTGCATCAGCTGCAGGAGTGATGTAATGCAGGGGCAAGGCAATGCAAAGCAGTTCCGAGAAGTAATTGACTATTGCCTGGAAAAGGAGGGGACATGGACAATAAATGACGGATAAGCAGACTGAGAGACAGAAGCTTCTCCCACCAAGACCGTCTGTCCAACGGGACGCCGTTGGAGTGTTTGAGTGGTATGCTAAACCATTCTTCTTCTTTCCAACTTTGTTTTCTTCTTTTCTTCTTCTCTTCTCTTCCCTTCTCTTCCGCTAAGTTGTAACAGCACTAATAAAGTGCCATTGGCTGGCAAGTGACATCTGGCCTCGTTTGTGTCTTAATTTCACCCCAGAGGACTCCTTGGAGTCCTCAGTCATATTGGGGACTGACTCAGACTGTAACACTTGCAGACATCATGTGTCCCCAAAAAACCTTCTTGCCTTTATTCTCCCATCCATAAAATGGGGATCAGTGGGGGAACTTACATATCCCACTCTTGGCAAAATGGCCTGGATAACTGTTCTTGGGATAGGAGGGTAAACATACACAGGGTGCATGACTCAAAAGGCAAAACTATTCGAGAGGTAATCAACACCAAACTGATCACGTTTGAGAGGAAGAGGTCCATCAACAATATTTAGGAGCAGCCAAAGAACTGTCAAAAAACATTTGATAAAGTAAGTCAGCATGAAGTATAAATGAGACATGAAAATCTGTAGTGGTGGGGAGAGACCCTGGAGTAGCAATGGTCACAGTCAGGGTTTGGTTGGGCACTGCCAGCTGTTTTCTCATCGCACTGCAACCCTATAATGGGTATGAAGAAGCCTCCCCAAGGGTACTGCATCCAGCTGGGTGCTGGCAGCATGGGCAGCATGCAGGACCCCACCCTGGGGTGCCTGGGTCTGTGTTTGTTTGCAGGGTCTGGGTAGCAGCAGGGGCAGAAGTCAGGCTGGAAAGACTACAGTGGCATGGGAATCACGGTATATGGGGCCACTCATCCTCCCTGAAGAGAAGACAGGGGCCTGCAACCCAAACCTGCTGAAAGGGGGTGAGTAGAAGGTGGAGATTTTTGGGATTAGTTCTATAATGATGTTAAGAAATTCATTGTAACAGCTTTAAGTGTCTAGTATCATAATTTATTTGCTATATTACTGATCCTGAACACATAGTTCATTGAATGCCGGTTGTTAATTACCAGTTGTTAATTAACCCATAGCTTGCTTCAATCCTGATTTGAATTAAACTACATAAATAAAGCAGGGTGGTGTTTTTTTTTTTTTTTCCTTACAATAAGGTTCATATCTATTCTTTCACCTTTCCCTTGTCTCGTCAATTGAGATTATAATTCTTAAAGTGAGAGACAAACTGAAGTCTTATCTTTTAACTGTGCACTAGCCATAATACAAATTAGGTTGAAATAATAAAATGAGTCTGTGTTCTAGATAAGCTTATACAGTAGGGGAAGCTAATACAAAGCAAATTGGTAAAATTTCTCAGGCTCATCAACTGCTGGTAAAGCTCATTAATACAGTTTCATCGATTAAAATGTATCTATTTGTCTTCTATTCCAGATTCAGATTTCTTCCTGGATGAAACACTTCAGCTATATTTATCTTTTTGTCTTATTAAGCATCGCATCATCGCCACTTTTTTCATTGAGCAATTATATGACAAATGAATCATTTCATTTCAGACAGACTTCATCATCGACTCAGGGTTAAAATAATAAATCAGTTGTTAAGACATTCTTTGTGTTTTACAGTCCTTATGTAAATTAAGTGTTATTATGTTGACACGATAGGAGTAGTAGCCTTTTTCTTGCTTTCACATAGTTTCTATTCAATAGCCAGTTCTAAGAATGTGAGCATAATCTCCAGTACTTGGTAGTTTTAAAAAATTTGGCTTGCTTTTATTTACACTATGAGGAACATAACTAGGTGCTTGTGTTAATCCTCCCAAGTACTAATTTTAATGTAATGATATGACACACAAAATAACAGTCTTGGACTTTATGGCCTGTGGAAGAAAAACTTTCAGTCTCCTTTCTTTTCTCTCTTAAGACACCTCAAGTCAACCATGACAGGTTGTCCATGGTTTGCCCAGGGCAACACTTGATGTTACAGTTTTACCAATCTAAGGCTTACTGCCATTAGATTCCAGTTCTTGTCCCTGATGAACTTGACATTTGTGAGCAAGTTCAACCAAAACAAGTAGTTTTCTGATTGCTTTGTCTTCTGAAGGGTGACACAGGAGTAATGGGACCATTAAGAGGAAAAGTAAGACTGGACAGAGACAGGAACAAGTCATACTGTAGACTGGTTTAGCTGTAATCTGGTTTTCCTTACTTGTAGATAACATCAATCAGGAGTAACAGAAGTGTTTTAAATTAGCACTTGTTCAATGCCACCATGTGGTTCACAAGTTCAAGATGTGTTGGTTTCAGAGGTTTGGACAGATCACCTTCAGACACATATACCCACAGAGAAGCCTCATTTCCAAGGACAAAGACAAAGAAAAAATGTTACATACAGTGATCAAACCATTAATCTCTAGAGACTTCAGTTACTCCTCCACTCCCAATCAAGAGAAGTTGTAAAAGAAAACAGTCCAGGAATGTGGCATCCAAATTCCAATAGACAATTTTTGGAAGTCTCAAGTTAGGAAGGCCAATAAGGGTTTTGGGGGTTTTTTTTGTTCAGGAGTGGCAGGGAAGGTTTTAACTTCTTCATTGAACTCATTGAATCAGCAAATAAAGTCCGGGAGTCATAAAAGTTAGCCTTAGAAGACTGAAGAAGGCCAGAGAATCTTGAACCACAGATAACAGAGAACCTGCATCAAGAAATACTTGGGCTTGAGGAACCTGAGTAAGAAAATAGGGCACATAGGCATAAAATTTAAACATAAAAAATATATTTTTAAAAATTTTAAGTAATTGTACATAAATATATTATAAAGGGTTTTCCCTTCCCTCCTATTTAAGCTGCATAGTGATAAAGACATTGTTTATCACTAAAATTATCGGGTACTCTTTCAGTCTCCCTTATCTGAATCAGTAGTGATGTTGCACTTTTGTTTGACAGTCAAGTTTTTCAGTGTTAAATTAGTCTTGTTTAGAACTGAGAGTTTTCAAACACTTAGATGGGACACACATTAACCTACACTTCAGCATTGTCCAGTAGTATTACCAAAATAAAATAGACTATAGTCCATAAAAAATGTAGACTTTGAACTGGCAGTGGACTATAAAGTATCTAACCTTAATCTAAGATGGTTTTGGTAACTTCCCTTCAAACCCCAATTTACTTAGCACTAAGCCTGACCCCCCAAGTACAAAACATTATCAGTTTTCTGAAGAACCATTGTTCAGCCCATTTTATAAGATTCTTTCAAATAAATATATGACCTGGTGACAGCTAACATACAAGAAACAAGACTGAAGTTTAATAACAACATGATGAAAGAGTAAGTAGCCTGTGGGCACAGCAATAAAAAATGATTTATATCTCAGCAAGCCATGATGAAATAGGGAAGAACAATGCATTGGAAGTCAGCATGTAACGCTGTCTTGCAATGAAAAAAAACATGATAAAGTAATTTACACTGGAATAGATTGACTAAATCTCTCTGTATCAGGTCATGTCATCTCATTATGAAATGGAGTACTTCAAAATTAGAGCATTAGAAATTTTGATTGATCCAAATGTCCTACTAAGATATTTGCCTCCCACAGTCTTTTCTCTCCACTAGATATCTCATCATTTTACTTTATTGCTTGGGTCCCTCCATCCGCATAACCTATTACCTCATTGATAAATACTGCCCTACACTCAGGCTTTTGCAGCACCTGGTGGCCTTGAGATCAGACTTCTCAATCTCATCTCAAAGGTCAGGGCACAGCACCACTCCTCTGTATCCCACTTCAATAGCTCATTTAGGAAAGATCATTACTGTTACAAAGTAGTATCATACAATTTCAAACTTTCAAAACCATCAGAAGAATAGAAATAGTGCAGTTTGAAGGTTAAAAAAAAAAACCCAATGGAAGCTGCTTACAGCATTTAATTGGTGCAGAAGAGGAAAAAAAAACTCTTTATAGATAGGTGATGAGACAATGAGACAGAAGATGGATATAAATGGATTTTCTAGATGTAATAGAATCCGTAATTCTGTTAATACAGCATTCCAGGAGTGAAAGAAACTTTAATTAATACGATGAACTTTTGAGGAGATTTTGCAAGGGTTTTTTTATCAACAAAGCAAACTTCTATATTGGTGCAGAACAAGTTAACCATGGCAAATCTGCTTCTCAGATACAACAAGGAACTACATAACCTAGGAGAAATCTATGTGGAAATCTGTAGTTCAATGCAACTGTTAGGACAAAGTGGCAGTTGTGTATATGTAAGTATCTTTATATTTATCTTCTCTTTGTGCTGCTTATGAGCTACCTTAAAGCTAGATGGCTACCTAAAGTAGTACCAAGTAGTATCTGGCTCAGTGGACCTGTACAACTTATCTGACTCATTAGATAAAAACTCAGATGGTTAAACAATGCTGAGATCCATGCCAGTTTTCTTGAAATCAGTAGCTACTCTAGGCAATAGGAAAAAATTAGAATTCAAGTTACAATTAAAAGTGTACTTTTGACATACATAACTTTGATTTAGAACAGTGATTTATAACATAACATGTAACAAACCATGATTTATTACCAGACTTAGATTTTTAAAAACACTTTAAAATAATTCTCAGATAGTTTTTGTTTAAATTTGCTTAATTCCTAAGCAAGAGAGTTAAAGAAAACTGCTACTATGGTATTTCTGTTTGTTCAGAGAAATATAGCATCAACCTTTAACATTGTGTATCTTTTAAAATCATCAGGGTTGAAGGTACCTGTATACAAAATCAGCATTAAACAAACCAGGTACACTAGTTGTATTAGCTCTTTTTCTTATCAGAACAGCCTAACAGAATTTA
Organism: Strix uralensis; assembly: GCF_047716275.1. Classification (NCBI taxonomy): domain Eukaryota; kingdom Metazoa; phylum Chordata; class Aves; order Strigiformes; family Strigidae; genus Strix; species Strix uralensis. The sequence goes on along the minus strand of NC_133972.1, from coordinate 99,059,949 downwards.
TCAGTCTATCTTTAAATGGCAAATGAGTTACTGGCAGTGAGATAGTCACTGTATGAAGGCATAGCAGACTCAGCCCCTGAATGTGAATGATTTTTCTACTTCACAGCTTTCCCAATATTCTCTAGTTTTCCCAGAAATGTGAGGCTTCTGGTGAAACTGGGGCATTAATTTTGTGGTGAACTTTTTGTATGAGGTAGTAGTTCATAAATCTCAGTAAGAACCAGTAGGCTACTTAGGTTACAAAAGAGAACTCTTCAGACAGCTGTCATGCATCAGCATTAAAAGGGAGACTGACTGTCAACACAGTTGCAAGAAAACTTGCTGTACGAAAAAGGTGGCACTAGTTGATTGGATAAGATAACGTAATTCTGCTTAAGATTGATGCAGAACATTTACTTCTACTAAATCATATCTGTATTCTGATCAATAAATTAGACCAAAAAATCATTAAAAACAAATTAATCTCTTCAAGCATGGTCTACATATTGAATATAAATGTTAATAGAGAAGTATGTCATTTATAAAATATCTTTAAAATATTTAATATATCTGCCTTACCTTTGAAGATTGTAATGCATACAAAAGAGTTTAGTATGTGATAATTAATTTTTAAATATATACTTTATAGGGATTCTTAATTTATAAAGTAATTAGTGGAATTACTAAGAATTGGAATGCTGACAAAGAGGAAGATAGGTTACATTTTTTATGCAGATCCAAACTCTGATCCCTACTGGGAGTACAATGTTAAAGCTAGGCTGACCAACCCATATGTAAAATATATTCCCGAGGTTGCTAAATATCTGCTTGTTCCTTAAGCTCTTCAAAGGGCAGTAATATAGTCATCATTAAATTAAAAGAAAGAGGAAGAAAATCAGCTCAGGTTTGTACTGTGGTGGAAGCATCTTGTAAATTGTTCTGCCTCCTATAAGCACCTGAACATCCTTCACGTGAGAGGAAGGCAATAGATTCACTACTAGCCAATTGCCCTTAAAAGCACAAAAACCTAGAAAGGAAACAAGTAACAGCAAAGCTTGAATTGCAGAAATAGCATTACTCATGCATTCTTGCATGCATCTTTTAAATGCAAAGATCTTTGGAGAAACAGTTTGCCGTGTTTCCTCAGATTAAAGTTTTGTTTTGGCTACTTCTTGTACCTTGACAAGGGATTCAACCCACCAAGGGAACTCAGGTATTATTACCTCAACACCACTTGCCTTTGACAAAAACCAACTTGGTGCACAGCTGGTATGTTCCTAAATATTATAAAATATTTATTATTTTCCTATATTATAAAATCAGGGACTGAAGAGTAAAATAGGCATCAGGTGTTGTCTCACACACAGGCAGACATTTTAGTTCACAGTATCTTAGTTCCAGTGGACAGGATGTAGAACAATGCTTCACTGCTGAATCACATCTGTTGTTAAAGTACTTTTGGAGCAGGGCATGTAGTATTACACAACGCACAAATGGCTGAATTTTTCAGAACATTTTGAGGCTGCTCCAAATTATTTTGGGTACTTGCAATAACAAATTGTACTGTTCTGTGACAACAGACAAAATGATGGCTTAAAACCAAGCTTTGCACAACCTCGTGCTCCAACTCAGCCAGAATATAGTATTAGAATTGAAATTACTTGTCTGGACTACGGAGTGAGCAGGCCATAATTTGCCACTTTGTTAAGAGATCAAGCTACAATTTAAAGGTAGGGCAATAGTGCATACTAGATGAACTTCAACTTGAAAAACTAGATACAGAAGCAGTTATATGAGATTTTCTGACACATTAGATACTGATCATAATTTTTCAAAACAAATATACTAAACAGTGAAGAAAGACAATGTTGATGTTATTCCTAGCTGCTTCATATTAAACTATTGTACTTGCAGAACAGTTACAAGCCGCTGTTATCAAGCTGTATATTTTTCTAAAATGTTTTTAAGTTGAAGAAATCATTGACTTCTGTGTCCAAGCTGTATAGAATTAATGTCACAGAACTGTTCTTTAAAAAATACAGGGCTGCAAGGCTTATTTCACCCTCACCTCCCACCCTCCTTATGCTGAATATAGAAAAAAAACCATGTGCTCAATTTTTAGAAATAAAGAAAATATAAGCACATATTAGTGTTTAGTGACACTGTGTTGTTCATGAACACTTTCATAAATATTTAATTGCACTGGATATTTAGGGGATCTTTGTTTCAGGCCCATGTGATATAGGTGTTGCATTTATACTGTTATTTTATTTCAAAATCTAGTTTTCTTTGTTAATTTTGAAAAAAATATTTATTTTTTGATATCGGTAATGGAAAATTCACCCACACCATTGGATGCCAAATTTGGATGAGTTCACCATTTAAATTTGCCAAAAATATCTTTATTTTAAATTAAACTTAATAAAAACACAAAAACCCATTTTGACATAAATGCAAATCTGAAATTAGGACTAAATAGCTCCAGCCTTTTTATAGCTTTTAACTGTCTTTTGTTTATGCTACTTTGTTAAAAAAGAGCAATAGAAAAAGTGGTCTTCATTCCTGATTTTACCTGTAGTTTAGTAACAGTATCCCTGTTCAGACACTGTATATCATTAGTGTTCATTAAATTCATACTGTTGTGCATTGTTCTTATATTCCAGCTACCTGACTTGGATTCTTTCAAAATGTGATGGTTTCATTTTGATAGAAATATGCCATCTCTCTGAAAATAACTATTAAATATTAATATTCATTTTTCATTTAAATAAAAGCTGTTTCATTGTGATCAGAGTTAAGCATATACACTATAATTATAACTCTGCCATTGTAGTTAAACAGATGTAGAACGCCTACAGCTCCTCCTGGTATTTTCACTGACAGCACAGAGAAACTGCAGAGGCTTAGAGGATATCAAAACTACTGGAGATGTTTTGATAGTGCCAGTTAATAATGGTGGAGTGCACATAAGATTCTCTGTACCCATACACGAACATACGTTCTAAAAATCAGATGTACACTTGCTAGTGTCACTAACTCATTAGTATGCCTTGTAGTTGAGCAATATATGCCTGTTTTAAGACTGACTTCAGCAACACTTATAGTCATATAGTCTATAGTCATTTCTCTCAGTCATGATTTCCAACATCATTAACAAAAACCTAGGAACCCAAGATTTTTATAGAGAGTTTTACCTGAGATGTTAAGACCTAGAATAGTCAGGTTCTTAGGTTCTGGGGCAGAGAAACTGTAAAGGAAAGGAAAAAATAGAAAAAGAACAAGTGTAAATATACCTAGTAGCTGCCTGTGGATCTATCATTTATGAATTAGTTGTCATGTATTAATTCCTAAAATCTTCCTTGAATCCACATAAACTTATTTCCTCTAGACTCTAAAACAATAAATTCTAAAATGCAATTAGGTACTGGGTGAAAGAACCTCTGTTATCTTCAGCCTTTTAGAGATAACTTCACCAGGTCATTTTCTCTGTATTTCTCTTCTACAATCTGCTTCTTTAGACCACTAAATTAGAGCTGCACACAGTCAAGAGGTGAGTACGTTATAGGTTCTTGTTGTTACAGAGATATGGGTTTTGCTTTATTCAAAAGCCCTTTCCTAACAATCCCCAACAATATATATGAACACTGTTGCTTTCTGCCCTCAGTAGTGCTGAGATCTTCTCCATAAATGGCAAAAGATAATTCAAAGCTTACCTTTTTCATAGGTCTAAATAACTGATGTTTCTTCCCTTCCAACCTTGTGTCCATTATTTTCCAGTCCGTTATTCCAGTCCTTGCGTCCATTATTTTATCCCATTGATTCATTATCATGAGATCCTTCTGAAAGCTTTAACTATGTTGAATTACATTTTAACAAAACTTTACCCTCTTACAACATACTTGTACCACAGAGACATTGAGGTTGGAGAGGACCTCTGAAGATCATCTCATTAACTCCCCCTGTTCAAACAAGGTCCATGTTCAGTTAGGTTTTGAGTATCTTCGCAGATCTGAGACTCCACAACCCCTCCGGGCAACCTGTTCCAGTGTCTGATCATGCTCACAAAAAAAAATATTTCTTGTGTTCAGATGGATTTTCACATGTTTTTATTTGTGCCCATTGCCTCTTGTCTAGTCACTGGTAACTGCTGAGAAGAGCCTGGCTCCCTTGTCTTCATTCCCTCCATCAGGTATTTATATACATTGATGAGATTTCCCCTGAGCCTTCTCTTCTCCAGGCTAAACAGTCCCAAATCTCACAGCCTCTTCTCATATGAAAGATACTTTTAACCATTTTTGTGGCCCTACACTGGATGCACTCCAGTAAGTCTGAGTTCTTATACTGGGGAGCCCAGCACCCAACACAGTACTCCAGATGTGCCCTCACTGGTGCTGAGAGGGAGACTCACCTCCCTGCAGTATTCTTCCTAATATAGCCAAGGATACCATTAGCTTTTTGCCACAAGGGCAGATTGCTGGATTATGGTCAGCTTGATATCCACCAGGACCCCAAGGTCCTTTACTGGGGATCTGCTTTCCAGTTGATCAGCTCACAACCTGTACTGGTGCCTGGGTCTACTCCTGCCCAGGTGCTGGACTTTGCATTTCCACTTATTGAACTTGAAGAGGTTCCCATCAGAGTATTCCTCCAGCCTAGCAAGGTCCCTCTGAATGGCAACACACTCATCTTAAATATTAGCCACTCCTCCCAATTTGTATCATCTGTGAACTTGTTGAGGGTACAGTCTGTCCCATTGTCCAGGTCATTAATGACGATGCTAAACAGTATTGCCCCACTATCAACCCCTGGGGTACACGGTTAATGACTTGTCTCTAACTCGACTTTGTGTCGCTGATCATAACACTCTGGGCCTGTCTGTTCAGCCAGTTTTCAGTCCATGTCACTGTCCACTTTTCTAATTCATACTTCGTTAGTTTGTCTCTGAGGATGTTATGAGAGACAGTGTCAAATGCCTTACTAAAGTTAGGTTAAATAACATTCACTGCTCTCCTCTCCTTCACCACTCTCCTATTACCCACCGAGGTAGTCATCTCATTGTAGAAGGCTATCAGGTTGGTTAAACATTACTTCCCCTTCATAAATCTGTGCTGACTACTCCAAATCATCTGTTTATCCTTCATGTGTTTGTAAATGGTCTTCAGAATTAGTTGATCTCTCACTTTCCCAGGAATTAAGATGAGGCTGACCTTGTAGTTCCCCATATCTTTCTTCTTGCCTTTCTTGAAGACGGGGGGTGACATTTGTTCTAATCCATTCTTGGAACTTCTCCAGTCTCCGTGACCTTTCAAAGATAATTGAGAGTGGCCTCACAATGACATCAGCCAGATCTCTCAGCACTCATGAGTGCTACCCATCAGGCCCTATGGATTAATATATGTCCAATTTGTTTCAGTGGTGCTTAATGTAGTCCTCCTCCATCAAGATTAAGTCTTCCTTGTTCCAGACTTTCCCCCTGATCTCAGGGAGTTTTCTGAAGGCCAGTTTTACCAGTAAAGACCAAAGTAAAGAAGGCATTGAGTACCTTAGCCTTTTCTGTGTCATTTGTTGCAGATCTACCACCTCATTGAGCAGTACACTCACATTTCCCCTAGTCTTCCTTTTGCTGCTTATATATCTATAGAATCCTTTCTTTTTGCCCTTCATGTCCCTTGTCAGATTCACCTGTACACTTCCTTTTCATGTCTGAGTTTCACTAGGAGCTCCTTGCTCACCCATGCAGTATTCCTTCTGACTTGGCTTCATTTCCTGCTTGTCAGGAGGGACCTTTCTTAACCTTGGAGGAAGTGATCTTTGTGTATTAATCGGTTCTCTTAGAGCTCTTTCCTCTCCAGTGCCATATTCCATCAGATTCTTCCAAGCAGATCTCTGAAGAAAATAACTCTGAAATCCAGCATTGTGGTACTGTTTTTTGTCTTGTTCCCTTCTCTTGGGAACATAAGCTCCAACTTGTGGTCACTGCAGCCAAAGTTGCCCCTGACTTTCACACCCATGATATTCCTTGCTTGTGATTATCAGATCCATCAGAGCATGTTTCCTTGTTAGAGCCTCATTCACTAGACTAGTTAGAAAGATTATGAAAATGTAAGCTTTGAGCCTAGATCTTTATGATACCTGATTGGCAATATTTGTTCACTTTATTAAAAAAAAAGGAAGATTTTACTCCTACCTAGTTCGTATCTTTTAGCAACTCTTAATATTTTAAGAATTTTAATCCACAATGAATCTGTAGCATAGAACAATTAATCCACCTTGTTTAAGACTGCTCTTCAACCCAGAGCTCTGTTTCTTGGCCACAGGAATTGAAACTATTCTTGTGTTACAAGTTACACCAAATTGTTATAAGGTATAGTTAAATATTATCCACCACACTTCCAAAATATCCCTCACTCTATTTAAAATTAGGAATAGCAATGGGATTAGGATTTGCAATGGGATTTTATCCTTCTAGTATTTCTTTGGTTTTGACCCAGTTTCTTGTATGTATTTCTACCTATTTCACACTGTAATTTGAAAGAACTTTCTTCTGCTACTAAGAAAATGTAAAGGATTTTTAAGAAAAACAAAGGATATTCAGGATTTTTTAAATCTTGAAGCCCTATAAAGTATTATTGTGTATTGATTGATATATCACTACATCTAATTCTATACCTACGGTGACAATTACTCTCAGCTTGTAGTAAAGTAGAAGAAAATCAGAAGAGTGGAGCAGGCATGAAAAGAACAAATAGGATAATTACAGAACTTAAAGAGAAGAACAAAGAGACAATAGATTTTCATTAGAATTTTAGGAAGATGATTATTTGTTGATGTTTTGTGAAGTGTTATGTTTGTGTGCTGATGATTTCTGAAGTGTTATTTGGAGTGTTAAAGAACCTTTGACACATCATTTACATTAGACTAGGCTATTCATGGTACTATAAATCTAAATACAAGACAACAGAAGGAAACAGAAGAGTCAAAAGCACAGACAAAACAAATTACTAGAAAACTCGAAGTTTTTAACTTAGTTTTGTATAAATTTGTTGCTATAATTTTAAAAGTTAAGTTAGAATTGGAGCAAATTCTACACTTGTATCTATCATTTCTCACTCTCCTGTCTCTGATTTTTTCCCTTTTGACCTGGCACTCTTTGAAAAGATTTTTACCAGCTCCTCTTAAAACATTTCTTGTCTAGGAAAGAAAAAAAGCAGTCTTTTCAAGAAGGATGGGGGCGAGGGTTTACATTTTTACTTTTCTATGGTGTTTTTTTCCTTCTTTATCTTTTTCATATGTCACTTTTCTCAATGTTTATAAAATTATAAAATATTCCTAATTTATATAAAATTATACATTTTTTATATATAAAATATACAGAGCATAAATGCATACTAGGGACATTTTACTATACATCAATTTCAAATTAACTCTCCTTTAAACTACATAATCAAGGCTCAGGGCTTTTTCACAAAGTATTAAGAAACAATGTTATCTGAGAGAACAAACTTTTTAATAGAATGTTATTGGATCTACATAAAAATATCCAGAAAAATAATCTATTTTTCTTTTATAATACTTCACTCACTAATCTGTGTGGAATAAATGTACCTACTATACAGAGTTGCTTTAAAATACAGAATTCTGGTTCTTATACTGTAATTCTACTGTTTCATTCTTCTCCCTAGACCCCCTGTTAGTGTATTTTATATTTCCTCTAAGAGAATGACAAGAAATCAAAACAACAAATGTTGAAGGAATTGTCTCTGTTGCAATTATGAGATTATTTTTCATGCTTGTTCACAGAAACCAGCATTTCATTTAGAAGTGACAGAATACAACTGTGTAGTTGTCACTTGTGAGATGAAGGTAATGCAGATATTTTCTCCAGTGTTGTGGTTAAGTTATGTTATCACATCCCTCTGAACAATTCCAAACAATCAGCCAAAATTATTCAGTGCATCCTGTCTTATTCAAGATATTTAGACTAGATGTTATTCTACCCACTTTCTGTTTTAAACTTTCCACTCAAATAACACACCCTGTTTAATGTTAAATTCTGAACAAAAATTTCTATTCATGATATTTTTGTTTAAATGACTGATGCTGCAAAGTTTTATCCACTAGCTTTGAGATTATTTAACAGTTTCAGTACTAGAAGGAACTTCTCTGCAGAAGATATCTGATGACATCAGGGAGATTACAGGATTCAATACAGTACGTGTTTGATCTTACATGACCTTCCATCTGAAGAGCTGCTGTGGATATTTGTAGCTGATAGAGCTTACAACCTAGGTTATTCAAGTAACATTATCTTTTTCATCTCCAAAATATATTCTTACTGTGCATAAGAGTATCTTGTGGGAAATACTACATGTTACTACTGTAATAGGATTTGATTTGTACTTCATCATAAGTACAACACATTGTTGCTAAAATTTGTTAGAAAGTTACAGAAATGTTATTTAAGGTCAAAGAAAATTTTACCAGACAACCTCAATTATTGTTTTTGCTCCCAGAATGTCATATCAGTTTCTTGGAATGTGGTTTTTGTATACAATTATTTACCATTTAAAAAGCTTTCTTGGTTTACTTTCGTATTTCCAAGACTATTTTTCTCCAAAATCCAGTGTATCTTTTCATAGGTAGGGTTGAACAGGTGCATCTTAAGACTTCACTGAGGTACTCTTCAGTTTACTGAATGAGTACACAGACATTTCTGTCATACATATTCAAGTATACCAATTTATAAGACTTTCTATAAATACATATGTGGGTAATTTTAAAGCCTGCTTCCTGGACACAAATAACAAATCATTTAAGGATGTGCAAAACCCAAACGCAGGAGAGGCACAAACGTGGCTGCAATGAATTGTTTTCAGAACTGGAATGCATATTCATTGACATGTTTTACAATATTCAAACATCCTATCATTAGTCTTTACGTTGATGAGCTGTCAGTCTGTCTAAAATCTGTAATCATAAACACACTTATTTATGTAGATGGTATCTTATGCAGTCTAGGTCTATGACAGCTTACGCATTTGCATATTTCCAACACTGAATTTAACAGTAATACATGTATAAATACACTCCAACCAACAAGGCTCCACTTTTCTTTAAACCCATAAACATTTCTGAATCATTATAGTAGTATAGCTTGACTCTAACAGTCCACATTCAAAAAAATCCACAAGTTCGCTGGAAGGCAACTGTCTTTCCTAGACCCTCACATCTCTAGTAGCTGTACTACCTGGTTTGAGCACCCAGAAAAGAAACAGCAAAAAAAAAAACCCTCATGCAAAATGAAGGTTGAGACAGACACATAGCCTTACTGGGTAAATCTCTGACCTCCTAATCCTTTTAGCATGAGATTATGAGAAAGAGATTGAGGCTGTCTATACCCCATAATGGCCCAAAAGGGCAAGTATGCTCAAAGCCTATTATGTATCGCATAGAAAAGGAAAGCAGCATCACAGAGAAAATATTCAGCAGTAAGTGGAGAGCCATTGTCAATAGCTGTAAGGGAAGTAGTTTGATAGTTGAAAACAAGCCTGTGCATTTCCTGAGCACATACTGTTCACTCCTACATTGTCCATCTCAAGGTTCATTTTGATTTCTCACATTAAGTTGATCCTTAAGATCATCGGTCCCTCAAAGAAACTCAAAACTAGCTGTCTTAAAAGGCTGCACATCATAGATGCCTTGTTTCAGGTTGTTGACTGCAATTTTTTTGTGGTCCTAGCCAGCCTGGACTGCGAAGGCATCAAAGAATATTTCCAGGAGATGGCAATGGAATTGTAGCATCCTTATTACTGTCCCAAATAAGTTCAGGGACAGTTTCTAGCCTTGTGACAGGAAGGCAGTCCCATTCATTCTTCAAAGCCACAGCATCCAGGCCCTAACATCTGTGCCAAGATAGGTAAATGAGCAAAAGCTAGTAATATCTGTCCAATTAGTATTAGTACTAATTGAAACACAATGGATAAGTCCATGGTCAACACTAGCAAGAGAAAAAGAAGAAGAAAAAAAACCACCTTAAAATTAATTTCTATTTCTGATCTTCAGTAGAAGACCGAGACAGAATTTTATTAGAATTCCTCCTTTAATTAATAGCTTATCAGATTACTGGCAAATTTAAGCGCAATAGAACTATTTTGCATGAGTGCTTCCTGTGGTAGGTTGTCTGGATTCTCATTATTAACAATTACAACTGCATACTTTTGAGCCAACAAACTCAGCAGATGTCAAACAATGAATAAATAGCTTCAGTGCATTTAGAATCACTAAACTTTCAAAAATTAGATAATCAGTGAAAAATGTACCAGAGAATCATCAGAACAGCAATGCTCCAACCTAGCAGAAACAAGATTTAGTATCAAATTTTTTGGATGATGTTAAAGAGCATACCACCCCCCAACCCCCACCCCTTTTTCTAAGCTATATTACTTCCACAGAACAGACATGCTAATTAATAAAAATGTCTAACAATTTTAATAACTTATCAGCTATTCTTGTCACTTGTACCAATAACTTATGCAGCAAATATTCTTTAAATCTTATGAGACCTCCTAGACAAACCACTTCAAAAGGTACACTGCCTGAGCTTGAGGAAAAGAAACCTGTGATCACATTATCTTCATCATGACACAAGCCTGAGGCAAGTATATTGTCTTCTCACTCACACAGAAATAGCAAACAGCTTGAGGGAGAAGCTGCCAATACAGCTTGGGTTTAGGTCTGCTCACTACTTTATTCCTCATCTGAGTCTTATCAACTATGTATTGAAGAAACTGTTCAAAAGGCTTCACCAGATTGATCCCTGATGCCTATTTGGGAAGACCAATATACATAATCAGAAGTCATTTTTTCCTCAGGTCACCAGTCTTTGTTCTGGAGGAAGACAGTTCTGGTTTGCGTGGTTTGTGGCATTTGAAACTTGAAAAAACAAGCAACACAAGTTTTGGATAACAACAAATTTTGAAAAATTCACAAGGAGGAAGCATGTGATGAACAGCAGGATATGGAATCAATCACTGCACTTCTTACAGTGTTCTAGCTTGAACAAGCCAGATAGATAGTACCAGATGCCTCAGATTCAGGAGAAACATAGAAAACAAATTTTTACTGAATGGTAAGGATTCATCTGCCAATACAGAAAGCCCAGTAACTAAAGTTTAATATTTGAAGGGTCCTGTCTTTTCAAAACATGTTTGGTTTTTTGGTTTTTTGTTTGTTTGTTTTTTTCCCCCCCCCCCATGATTGGAACTTCATTAATGGTATTCCGAGTAATTTCACAGTCTTTCTCCTTTTTATGAAATCCTGACATGTACTTGATCTTAATGTGATCTTGTGCCCATGAGTACCACAGATTAATTCATAACAGCCCAGGAAAAACTCCAGTGCAGGAGACAGAGAGGTTACTTCTCGAGAACCACAAATGCAAGGTCTAGCTAGGACTGAACCTACCTAAAACTGAAAGATTTGTTTACAAACTTGAGGCTTGAATCTCCTTAAATTTCAAGGACAACACAGCCCAGAAATAAAAGTACTTTTCTCTACAGTCAAAATACACCAGAGAACACTTAAATAATAGTCTGGACTTCTTGTTATTGGGAAGGTCACATTTTGAGTCAGATTCTTACCATCAAATATAGTATTAATTCCAAGCATATTAACAGAAAGCACATTTTCCCTCTTCTTCCAATGACAGAAATAAATATTAATAAAAAGACTTCCATTAAGTATGTTACCAAGGTTTAACATTATGTATGCTTAAATTAAAATATTATTGATTCAAAAGTGTGTACTTGCACTTACTAAGAGGAGAAACTATTCCAACTATAATATTCCATCTGTAAAGATGATGCTGAACATTGATTCTGCAGCAGAGAAGAAAAGGTGATTATGTTTTGAAAACTAATAATGTGTAGCTTCAAGCAACTAAAAAAAAATCAATTGATATTTATTATTTGTTTTCCAATGTGCTATATGTTCAACAGCCCTTTTTCAAAACTGCAGACTACTTATACCACCATCTAAAAATATATAATTGTAATTGGAAAAATAAAAGAATATAGTGACATTTTTCTTTCATGAAGTTTTCTCCTGTGAACAGTCTTAATTTTCCAATAACAAATCTTTAGAAAGAAGAAATGCATACACAAAATCCCCACAAAGTTGTTTTAAGTCACCTGTACAGCTGCCTCTCCATTGCTTATGTACAACTACTACAGCTTCAAAAATAAGCCTAGGCAGAACACTATTTTAAAGTTAAAGTTAAATTTAAAAAGATAGCAGTGAAAAATAACTATTTATATCAGTAGATGCTGTTTTCTGAGAGTACTTTGCTATGCAACAAATCCATCCACAGCTAAAGTCAATGGAAAGATTATTTCTGACTTCAGTGGGCCCTAGGAGAAACAGACCTGAATTACACAAATGTGTAGGACTGTTTATAGTCCTTTTCAGATGACTACCCACCCAGGACAGGGCAAACTGCGCTTTTCAGCTAACTAATTTCTGTTATGGGGCTTCAGTCACTGCTTTGATCTCAAAGAGTCAAGAAGCCAATATTTTAGTACTATGGGCCTGAACTACTAAAAATATTAAAGTAGATATTCTTGTGCAATGTAGTTTATTTGTCTCCTGATCCTAATACATAAAAGCAATAACACCACCTCTACCACTTTAACTATGAAGAACTATGTTCTCATGTCCCAGTGCCTCAAAACTCATTGACACGCTTAATTTTTCCCCAACGCCATTTATTCTGAAAAACGTGTGGATGTTTTGATCCACACCACTGTCCAGGTCTTACAAAATAACCCTTATACAGGGATAAAATAGGATCATTTGAGCTGGGCAGCTTTACTATCATGGCTAACAGCCATGGAAAGGAAATAGCAGATGTCCAATGGTCTCTCAGACTGGGTAAAATATATGTGTGACCTTCATCATCGGCATATACAGATGTACTTCCAGTTTTACCAATGTAAAGAATATGTCCTGTAATTGAATATTGACTCTTTAATTAAGTATTCATTCAGATTATCAGATCCTATTAATCCTTATTTGGTTATGAGTCTTTTTTTCATGTAGCCTACTTACGAAAACAGATTTGAAGTTTGATGCCTTAACAGCTGCATTATTGCAGCCTGTCTTTTCCTAGCCAAATTCGCAATTCACCTCAGGGAAAAGTGTTTTTAAAGAAATATGTGATTAATCCTTCTTTCTGTGCTCCTTTATTTGGATCTGTATTTTTTCCTGATATTTTTGCTCTTTTCCATTTTGTAAAATTATATCAATGTATAACATATAAAGTAAGCACCCCACTATGCAGAGAGATCAGACCTTAGAAATCCCTACAAAAATGTCCGCACTCAGTAAGCATTAAAGCCTACTTTTAGATTCAGCATACATACAAGAGAAGTAGCTAAACTGCATTAATTTTGTTCATGTAGGATATTACATGTGCTGACATAAGTGTAACTCAAATGATACTGAAGGCTTAATCAGAAAAATTAAATAGGAGTAGGCTTTTTGTTTATGACTTCGTAAACTGGAGGAATTTAAAACTTCCTCACAAAGATTTAACAAGACTTTTTCGTACTTGTAGTGTAAGGAAGCATTACCAGAAAATGCAGAACATACTGATAGAAGTAAAGGTCAAGCCTCACTTCCATTCATCTTGAACACTATGCCAAGTTCTCTCCATATCATAATTCATCAAATAATCTAATTAACTTGTTTAAAATTATAATTAAGTTAGGCATACTTAAGGTCATGCAATTACAGGTCTGTGAAGAGAGTTTTACACCAACAAAGCAGCTGCAATCCAAATGACAAATCACACATTCTCTAATAACTCTCCATTCCCAGACAGTTATTAATAATGTTTTCTTTAAACCAAATTAAAAGGGGGTTTTGTGCTGTCTATTCAGGAAAGTACTAAGAATCTCTACAGTTATTGATTTGGTATGAGGCTTCTTGATTGGAATCTGGAATCATCATCTCCCAAAAACATAAGAAGAAACATCAGGAGTTGTTGGGGTTACCAGTTCCTGCTTCACTACTGAATTCACAGTGATTTAGTGTTTGGGGTTTTTTTTCTTCTGATTAATCTTTTAATTTCTTCATTTCTTATGGACATAAATTTGTTATACTATATGGTCTTAGAACCTGGTCCTCCAAAGAGGTGAAGAAAAAAATTCCCAACTACTCTAATAAATATAAAAATCTCCCCAGCCACTGAGCTGGATAACTTCAGCAATATATGATCCTTTATCCATGGTGAAGATACACTGTAGTTGCTAAGAGGAATGGAGATGGGTAGCATTAAACTATTTTGTCTTATTATCTCTTTCAACAGGCAAAATTCACACCAGACTGAGTCACCTGAGATGAAGCATAGCAAGGCCAGAACAAGGAGACTGCCTGACAGCAAGTGCACTGATATCTCAAGAAACCCATGTCCATACAGGCAGCCTCAGAAATTAATAGAACAGAAAGAATGAGTAGGTTTGTTTGCATTTTACTTGATACATTTTATTATGTGTTTGATAAATAACATTATAAAGGTTGGCTGGGTATGGAAGATATAGAAAAACTTCAAAAATGGTCTTTAAGAAAACTTAAAAATGGTCTTTAAGAAAAAAGAGGTATCTGGAACCTCTCGGTTGTTAAGCAAACAACTTTTAATAAGTAACGCTGACAAGTTAGAACTCAGACACTGAGTGAACCAGACCCCGTTGGCTCTGAAGAACACACTGTTACTTTCTAGTATATTATCAAAGTAGAAACTGACTTTCCTGGGTCTCCAAGAAGCTCATAATGCAAATCAGGATCAGTGGAATTGGTCCCTTGCCGATGCCTTCTCAAAATGCTTTTGTCATTCACTGTCATTGCTGCTTCCTGGACTTCATTCACATATGAATGAAGTCCAGGAAGCAACAAACAACTGTGTATTAAAAAATATATAAATTCTGTCCTTCTTATCACTGGGACACCACAATCTCTGTAAGCCTTCCTCAATGAGAGGAAATACTGGCATTACTGAGGTCTATACTTCAGCAACAGCATATTTCTTTCAATATTATTTTAATGTTTTGCAGTTTGCCAAAAAATCTTATAAAATCATTACATAAAATGTGAAGATGGTTCAAGCACAGATCACATGAGACATATTAAACTTGAGCAGCATGTTAGGTGGTATTTACAAAGGTAATGCCAGACAAAGTGAGATTTCTGCATCAAGAGATTGCAGGGAGAGGAATAACATCAACCAACAACAAAAAAATCCAATAAAACTTACCTTCATCTTATTTCTATTGCTTTCCACTAATACTGAAGTGATCCTGCCTTTGAGGCAAAGTTGCTGTTAAAGGGCCCCAGTAGAGTAGGTAGAGAAATCCCTATGGAGAAGTCAGAATCAGCAACAGCAGCAAGCTTAGCAGCCATAGCTCAGAATGGAAACAGTGTCTGGACTGCCCGGTAGCTCTTACAAGGCCATAACCAGCTTGGAAAAAGTCCCTAAGTTGCTTCAAAAATAGTTCCAAAATACTAACTTTTTAAAATAGACTTTCATGTGTACTTGGGAAATAGAAATTAATATTGACAAATTAAACTAGTGAATTACATACTATTTTCTATCCCATATATCAGATTTATTTTTTCTCTTTCTTTCTTTCATTTGTAATTTCTTGTCTTTCATCTTTCTATTGTTTCCTTTATTTTTTCCCTTTAGCTGCTATTTATCTTTTGTCATACACTTCAACTTCTTCTTTTCAGCTTTGGTCAACAATATTATGATAGGTCCTCATAGCTGAAATTCTCCAAATGCATCACATAGCTGAAATATAGCTTCAAATTGCTCCAGGAAATTAGAAAAACAGAATTTTCAGTCTTTTTTTTCAGAAGTGAATCTCAGGAGCATATATGCTATGCATCATGGTCAGACAAGAACATCAGAGCAGTCTTGGGAATGGAACTGACACTCTACCCTGTATTTATCATAAGACAGTTCTCTGAACTAAAAAAAAAAAAGAAAAAAGAAAAAAATGCACTTTCAAACTTCTGATCTCTGAGCCCAATTGACCTAGAATGAATAATTACAAGTCTACAATGTATCGTTTCATAATCATCTCTTGCATGTTTAATTAAAACTTCTGTTTTCCACCTTCTTTTATTAAATACAAGCGTTCTTATGAGGCCTTTAAGATTTTATTTATAGATTAGGCACTGGGCATTTCAATACATTTTACTCATTGCCAATGAGCTGCATTTATTCAGAAATAGTTTTCTCTTATGTTATTATGAAATATATTACTAGAAGTTATATATCAAAGTCCAGAAAGGACATATCTATATAGAGTTGTTGAAAAAAGGACAAAGTATGTGTGTTTATAAAATGCATATAGATATACAGAAAGTAAAATAAATAAAGGGGAACAAATGTAAAACTCTTTGGTTAAAAATGATAGTCCCATTCTGTATGTATTTGTTCTTTCTTGTTAAGACTGCTTATTTGTCTCCAGGATTCCCAAAGATAAAACATGAGTTCATGCCCAGTAAAGTTTACCCAGAAACACATAGTCCTGCAAAACATTGCATAAGCAGTGTAAATGTGAATGGTGTGTATATATACACACACATCTGTGGGATGCAGAATTCATAAGTAATGGAGTCTCTCTCTCACCTCTCAGCTGTTAAGATGCCTACCTTTGTCCTACATTACAGGAAACATTAAAAAAACCCAACAAACTTCTTCCAAGGAAAGGTTCATTCAGTATATTCACAGAATGTTAAGGGGCAAACAAGTCTTCACTTAAAAAAAAAATCCACCACATATCTTTTCTTAGTTTGGATTTATGGGGCACACATGCTATAGAATTAAAAGCAAAGGATCATGTCTCATCCTTAAAAGAAATATCCAACTACAAGCAGCACTGCAATACTTTAATCAAAATGTTTATTCTTACCACTTTTTTCATGAGCCCTAATAATTTAGGTACTCAGCATCCCCCAGGGATCATTTAACACCAATAAAAACACATGTTATCCAAACGCAAGAGATAAAAGACAGCCAATTATGTTTAACAGCAAAACTCCAGGCTAATGTTCCCAAATGGATGATTAGTCAGAGCAGTAGATTATTTTGTGATATTTTGCAGAAAGAATAACACTGCTTTTTTTTCCCCTTTTAGATCAATCTTTCCCTCTAGTGTTATCAAATTAATGCATAGTTTTAACTCTGTTTATAAAACCAGTAGATGACATAAAAGGCAAATTCCTTTATTTTCCCATTTATTTTCATTAGTAATACTATAAGTATTACTCATTCAAATGAATTGAATATCCATTACATATTATCATTTCCTCTCCTTCCCCATCCCCTCCCCGCAATCGCATGAAATCTCAAGTATAAATATAAACATCAAACATCTTCAGCCCTATGACAAAAGGATGCCACCAACATACTTTGTTGACCAGTTCTGCTCTAGAAATCCAGAAATATAGGAATATTTTTAACTCTAGTACATATCTTCAAAAGACAAGGGAGGAACAGGACCAGCTCCAGGTTAAACTAGACCAGGAAAACGTTGGTTCACACCAGGAGTGGAAATGAAAGAGTGGAAATGTAACAGAAAAAACCACAATGGCATATGTTTGATTCCCCATTGACCAGCAAGCAAGAATTGTAGTTAAATTTTATAGATTCAAGAGACTTGAACAAAACCAACTGATCTGCTGTGAAAGAACACCTCATTTAGAGGAAGAGAAATTATTTTCTTTTCTCTTTACTTTTTTGGGGGTGGGTGGGTTTTTTCATTTTATTTTGATTGTTTGTTTTCCTGGTAAGTGACAACTGATCACTTAAAGTATTAGATTTTTATTTTCACTTGGATCTTTCACAGATATCTTGTTTAAAACTAAGTATCTACACTATACATTTCTGAACATCTGTTTTCATTTGGATCTATTTGGTCCAAAAGTCTCTAGTTTCTTGTGAACATCATAAGGTACCAAAGCGACATCAACTCAGAGCCCTGAGTGATCTGAAAGACTAATTATTATCAGCTGTTACAGAGGCTCTCAAATAAACAAACAACCACCAAAACTTAAAAATTTAATGTCAACACAATTAACTAGCCCTCCACAATGATTCAATTACATATTCAAATGTTGTGAGAGAAGAAAAAAACTTCCTAAGGTTTAATGACAACCCAAAACGCAGAACAAAGCACCACTTTCTAGGGTTTAACGACAACCCAGAATGGTCTGTCACTCACCTAACAAATGAGTCTCAACCATGAAGAACTTCTGAGGGCATCGTTCCAACCCTAGTCACCTCAAGGAGTTTCCTTGGGCAGCATCCCGACCCAAGGGGGGAGTCCTCAACCACAGCACACTGCTCCAGGAGACAAGCTCAAAATGGCTCCCCAGGGGACTCCATTTATACCCAGGCCGAATCTGACCTGTAGTCAACAGCGGCTCCCACTGGCCAAGGCCCCAACTACTGTAAAGCCCTGAGAACAGGGGCAATCAACAGCTGCTACACTTCAGCAGCCAAGAAAGCCCTATTTTCATTGGGCAGGTGCACCTGCTACGTCAACATCTGCTAATTCAGGTGACCATTCTACTGTCCCATATCATTTATTGTGAGAGAGCAAAATATTACACCATCATTCAGGTCTGATGCCACCATCTTTTATTGTCAACTCTGGGGATGTCTCTGAGCAGGTCAAGTTTTCTCACAAAAAAAATAATATCAACTCACTAGTTCTCAGTATTTCAAAGTGAATTTTGAAGTCTGTTTAAAGCATCATTTCCTCTCTATGAAATGACATCAAACTAGAGCCGATCGAGAAGCACTCGATTTCTGTATTTATATGTATATATCTCCTATATTTGTTTAATTACTCTAGAAATAGCAGGGGTCATGCAATTCATGCAGCACGTGACTGATGGAGGCAAGACTGTCTTAAGCCTTGATGGCTTATGAACAGGACAAGCAGCAGCAATTAAAATTCATATAGATGAACTGAAAGGAAAGAGATCATGCAGGGGAAAAAAAAAACCACTATGGAAATGTAGAGTGATCAAAACATATATCTACCTTGACCATGAAGTAGCTCATTTTACAATCTAAACATTTTACCTTCTGACCACAATCAAGAAAAAACCTTGACTTGTAATTGATTGCAAACACTCACTGCCTTCAGCCTTTTGAGTGAACATTACACCAACCTGATATAAGCCAAAATGCCCTTACTGGAATTTGCTTAGGCAAATAGGAAGCACTCAAGGTTAAGTGCTATGTGCTGCCACTACCCATGTGGGTATCACAAGAAATTTTCTAAAGAAAACATTTCACAAGCACAGCTCTGTCAAAACAACATCAGCTTCCAAAACAGCAGATTGGACTCCCAAGAACAGACTACTGCACATGAGAAAGTTAACTCTGGGTTACATTTAGCTTGCAGCACACCCTGCCACACACCCACAAACACGGGTCATATCACTAGACAGGTAAGAAGTAGGCCCACATCACAAATCTCGGGTCTTCAACAATCACACTAGTTACCAAACTGTTCAAGATGTAAAATCAGTTAAACAAGAATTTCATTTTTGGGAACCTTTGACCTCAAGGAGGCACCTACAGGTCAGAATGAAACAGCAATTTTTAGGAAGATCTTTCTAACCAATCATGGACTTGACATTCATGTGATTCACTTGAGTTCTAGCTCTTAAATGTATTCCTGACAACCTATTACCTTTTATTTTGTTATAATACCTTCTGAGAAGTACTCAAGGCACCTGAAACTAAAGCAGTTATAAAATTTTTCCTCTCATAGTTATCTGAGCCAGTGGGAAAAGGAGTGGGAGAAAGAAGCACATCTGATTTATACACTCTATGGGGTTTTTTTGCTCCAGCAATACCTTTTCTGGAAGTTATGGCACAGAAACATGTCTCTCCTGAGCTTTTATACTTGCAAGCAGTACAAAAATAAATGCACTTTCACTGGATGTCCAGCATTTTTTAATCCAAAGGCGGGGCCTCTGGGGGACCTTTACCAGAAGGACTAAGCAACTCTCAGAATTAAACGCTGGCACTAGACAGACTGGCATCCAGATTGTTTGATCACATTCCTGGACATACTACCACCTGTTATCTACATTTCTCATCAGAACATGTACATCCCCCATCCACAAATGCATGCTGACATATTTAAATGAGAATATTTTTCTGACTAGATTTTTGGCAGTGGGTCCTCCTGGTTTTGTCATCATATGTCAGATAAAGCCATCCTCATGTTTGGGGGATCCTGCGTTTTTTCTTGAACTTCTCAGCATTTACGTGTGCAATAAGGATGTTTCCATATAATTTCTTATCCTTATTTACCCTTTACTGGTTTAGAAAACACAGAGTCCTATTTAAACTGCACTTCTTTCTCCTTACCCAGGGAAGAGCTGCTCTTGCTATGATGTTACTCAACCACAAACTTTTACCCAGCATGCAGGAGTTCAACATATAGTTGCAACTATACAGGTGTCCAGATCACCCTGTACACAATCCATTGGTCTATGATCAGATCTCTAACCCTCAGGTAAAGTTGAAGGCATGGTGTGGCCCCATCAAACCCTAGGAAATGTGGGACAAAGTGTCAAAGGGTTGCCTTGGCCCAGATCCTCCTTGGCCACTCAAAGTAAAAGTGGGTCTTGGCCAAGGGGTTGAAAACTTAGGCTCTTCCTCCAAATCTGTGTGGTCTCACACATTTCTGAACTTTCATTGAGATTCTCATCATGTTTAGTGAGGCTAAAAATAACTTCTAGAGTAAAATACATAAGCATCTCGGCTGTAGATCAAATAGGACTTATCGTAGTAGCTACAGAAATAAAATAGGAAATACAAACTCAGGTTGCTCAAAAATCAGAGAAACGAACTTAACATTACTTGAAAATTCATGTTGACTGAGTAAATCTCCTGACTAGGAACCATTTTGGTTTTACTTTTCTTTCTGGTGGGCATATCGGGATAGAGAACTGAAGGAGGACTGACTCCTAGTTTCTGTGAATATTTTGAATTATATATGAATAAAGCATATAATCATATGGAAGCAACATATGCAGATCTCCAGGTTCACTCTTACATCTCTGAAAATGTCTTTTTTTTCCCTTCCCCACCCCACTATGTAATGTTAATTAAATAACCAGACTCTTCTGACCAGAAAAGCATGTGAGCCTACAGTACCAATCAATATCCTATTATGTTTTAAATAGCACAGGCTAGGGGACTTTTAAATTTCCTAACCATTGTGCCTCTTCTTTTAAAGCATGCTTGCACTATAGTCAAAATACACTATCCTCATACCATTCTCTTCTGTCATCTCTATATCACAAGTTGCCACTCCATCATATTAAATATTTTTTTTGGAAGAGGTTCTATAAAAGATAATACAAGTATAAAAATTATATATTATTTTTCTCGGTGTGGGTTTTAAAGCAATCAGCCTTGCAATAAACAAGAGAATCTCTTGATAGGAACAGTCAGTATTTGTCAGGCATATTTCCTTAAAAAGAGTTGACTTGATATTAATAGCAATCTGTTGTTCTCCCTATCAATCAGGAATTGCAATCAGCCACAAACACACCCTCTAGTTCTCCTTCAATCAGGGAAATAGTGCAGAAACTCAATTGCAAGTATTTAATAAATTCATAAAGGGAAAAATCCATCTGAAAATGTTGGGACCACACTGTGATACTTTATTTAAACTAGGATTTTTCTTCCTCTGTGAGCAGCTTTATCATTTTCTGTGGGTCTTCATAAGCAGCAGAGTACTAAGAGTCTTAAGATCTAGGGTTGTGTGTTTTGCGAAATTTTTAGTTCACAGTTATTAAGAAAAAAAGAATCAGTGTTGAAACTGTTATTATTTATCACTACTGAAAATGTATGTCTCTTTTTTTTCAAGCACTTTTTGGGAATGGAAAAGTAGGTTACTTGTCAACTCTTCCCAAACAACCTCTACAACAAAGCACCAGAGCAGACTCCCATTTCCCAACAGTGAGGTATCATTAAAAAAACACCATGAATTTAAAACCCAGAAGCTTCTTTTTGAAGAAGTTAAGACATTAGCAAAACAGATTGTTTCTCCCAATGGTATGTTTAAACAAGCAAGGTACTTTCAAAGTGTTACTGTACGGAACAGAATTTCACTTATGCATGTGTTTGTGATGCCAAATACAAGCTTCTGAAATGCCTTGCAGATTATCGCTCATTATCAAGGACAGACTTTGTTAGGTATTACTGAGTCTCCAGTCTTGGTACCATATGTTTTAATTCCCCTATGGGATATCTCAACCAGGGACAAAAAAATCACAGAAGGCAGAAAATTATATGAAACTCTTGGCAGTTCTTGAGAAAAAACATGAAATAGTTTGGGGATTGACATTTCTTTTTTTTTTTTCCCCAGGAAGATTATCTTAGAGTACTGTAATAAGTTCATACCTGATACATCACATCCAAGAATCAGGAAAGATCTTTTTTCAGTTTGGCTGAAATATAAGGTAAAGTAACTATAACCTTGACTTAAAGTCATCTGAGATTCTTGGGAATCTTTCTATTTGCTCTAACTAGGTAAGTCCATATTAATACTGATCACATTGCAAAATTCTTTTAACAATCAGGAATATGTATATACTATTTACAAGAAAGAAAAGCGTTTTTAAGTCAATGTAAGAGACAATTTTTAGATTGTGTTCTTGAAAATTGCAAGGTAGAAGTGTTACCTTTAAAATATGGGTACCTGTAACATTTTTTTTTTGCCCTCTAATTGTTGCCTAGTGAACGCACTGTCCTAGAAAAAACATCCAATAACTGAGGTGTTATAGCTCTGGTGCTATCGGGGGATTTTATTCTTACGTAAATTCATTTTACTAGTGACATCAGAACAGGAAGGCAGTCTAGTATTCAGGCTAAAAGAGATGTTCTTTGGTGGCCTTGGAAGCAAAAGTAGAAGGAGTATTAAACTCTGAAAGTATCAAGAATTCAGTTTGTCTAAATCATAGAAGACTAGTTCTCCAGAGGAAATGTGGAAGATGGGTTACAAAATATATATGTGTGTATATATATATGTATATCTAAATAGAAGAATTTGAAGACAAATATTTCTACTACTATGAATACCATCCTATAAAGTTTCTCCTGTTTAATGCAAAATAAACAACTCTTCCGTCAGAAAGCATGTATTAAGTACAAATTGTTCCTATACTAGATACTTCTACCAATGATCTTCTAACATGTTGGTCTCTTTCAAGTACTAGTTAAAAATATTCCAGAAAAGGAATTGCCATTACAGAATTGAGATATACTTACAAGGGCAAGAACTAAATGCCAGGAAAGGAATTTTCATTTGGACCATTAGACCCAAGTAAACTAGATTACATTCACCATTTAACATCAATACTAAATCTTAAAATTATCAGACTAATACTGCTCTGATACCATACTAACTAACCGACTTCCTAAATTATTATTATATTTGGCAAGAAATATAAGTCTCACACTTAGGGTATCAATACAAAATTATTCCAGTCTATCTTTTGGTGGGAACATATAGCATGCCTTTTATCATATAGATTCTTCTGCCTTGCACGCTAATAATAGTATCCTGCAAACTTAAGTCAGCAATGAAGCTGTTCTGGTATGTGATGATGGGCATATTATTTTGAAAACACTATATAAAAATGCAATAATTTAAAAGATTAATTTACAGGAGTCATACATGATGACTTATTCTTCACAGGTCTAGTGTTTTAGGAAGGCATTAAACTATTCTGCACTGTAATTTGTTTTTCATGTGTATTTGTCATCTGCTTGGCAGCTAAGAATAAAATGTGTCTTTTTCTCTCTTTGCTCTCCTTGGCTCAGTGTATTGCAACAATCATATACGCTAACAATTATATATACTTAAATATTCAAAACGTTTTTACTTCATTTTCAGACACAGCATCTGAAGTTCTGGATATAAGGGTAAATTAGGACATGTACCCTAGGCCTAAACTGGGAAAGTATCTGTAACCTCCCCCATTGTCACCGAAATGCTCCATCTTGATGACAGAAATAGCCAACAATGACACTTAATAAGCTTTGTAATACTCCACTGCAAGAAAGATTTTTTCTTGGGATGTTATTCTGTTGTTCTGAGGCTGCTGATGGCAGCTTGTGCAATCAAGACCTAGAGACAAGCCACGGGCATATCAAGGTGATTGTACCATATTCAGCAACATCTGAAGCCAGAGCAATGTTTTTTATTCATCTATATTTTCCTGAGCGTCATTTGGAAAATTGTCATACTTCACTAGTTTTAAAAATAGTTAATTTATTAAAATTTTTTATAATTTTCTGTAATTGTTTCCCATAGTAAATGTGGTGCTCTTGAAGGACATTTTAAAAAGACACGGGATACAAAATAAAACATGGTGACTGAAGTAAGAATCAAAGACAGTGAAGTCCAGTAAAATAGGATCTACATTTAATTAAATTGGATTTCTCACTCTGGAAGGGAATGATAAATAGCATTATTGTATTTTAGAATGTTTTAAATCATGACACATTCACATATTTATGTTGTTATCAAACATGTCTAGACATGGCTGCAATGAAGTTCTCTGTTTTACCCTTTTAATTAGGGCTTTCTAGTCTGCTTTTTCTAATAACTTAGGCTCAGTAATTTGCTATAATGAAATCAAACGTATGTGTAAAAGTGCAATGAGAAATTCATACAGTGTTCCCATTTAATAATAATGGAACTGAATTTGACTTCTTATTTGTCATTTCTGTTAGAGGGATAAAATTAGTAATCTACTGGAAAAGTTACCAAACAGACATGCCAAGAAACTAATGACTGTTTTTCTGTGCAGTTAGTATAGTAAAGACTGAGTTAGCCCTAAACAGCCTGTATTTTTAACATTGGAGAAGCATCTAAGCATTAATTAAAAGTAAAAAGACATTAAAAACAACATAAATGAAATACTAAGTTTCTATCAAATTCATACCTTTCATCACTTTACAAAAACATGTGTTTTGTTCCATAAGCAACTTTTTCATTCTGAAGATTTACAGCTGTCCACTACCTTTTTTCCTTTTTTTTTTCTGTGTGTGCATGGGGGTTTTTTTAATCTTTTTTTTTCTTCCAAACTCCAGAGCAGTCTCAGAATGGCCTAAAGAGTCTACATGACCTTTATGCTCCATCCTTATTGGCTCAGACTGCTGATCCCAAGCTGAACCTTTGGACACACAAAACAGAATGTCACCTTTCAAATGCAGAATGACCCTCTCTCACACTGAACCTAGTGTCTAGTAACACTTTCCAGACTGTAAACACCAGGAATATTTATAAGAAAAGGATTCTTGGAAAGTAAAGAAACTTTGATTCCTAGCCTTTAAAGCCTGAGTCTTTTCGGGTGAATTTACTATAGAGGAATATTTAAAAAAAAATCATGCTTCATAAGAGAACTCAATGAATTCAAATCTCTCTGGTAAAAAAAAAAAAAAAAAAAAAAAAAAAAAAAAAAAAAAAAACCACCACCAAATTTTAAGATAACAGAGGTTTTTTCCTGTAGTAAGAGGAAAATTGGAGGTTAAAATAATCTCAGATTACCAAAACTATGCAGAGAAGTTGTGTGTAGGTTTGTTGGGCTTTGCTGCACAGTGGATGTGTACTCCTGTGTGCTTACTTACCTGTGTTTACTTCAGTCAACAACAAGAAGCAGATCACTTCAGGCCAATTCTTGTAAAAGGATCACATGAGAAGGACTCTACTATGGAATATTATTTTCTAAGCCATCTCAGCCCATTTACCAGAATTTCTCCTTTCAAAACAGAAATTGCAAAAACAAATATATCAGCCACATTCTACCAGATATTTTAAGCCCTGAACAAACAAGATGAACACCCATATGGTGGCCAACAATTTAAAAAGTGACTCACAGTCCAGAGTGGGACAGTGTGGACTCAGTTTAGGCATCTGAAAATAATGTGTGTACACATGGTCACAACAGAAAGTGGTGGGGACAAAAACGAGAAGGGTGATCTTCCCTCTGAAAAGAAGAGCAGCTGACTGCAAAAGCTATCTGGAATGGAATTATATAGACTCTGATGGAAGTTCAGATGTCTCCACCATATAGAAAAACCTGTATTTTTATGTCAATATGTCAGCACCTCAAGTGGAATCATGCACACACCACCTCTTCTTCTGCACATCTTCTGTCATTGATAAAATCTAAAATACATTTATAAGCATAAAAGTTTGGAAAATTTCCCTGTATTTTAACTTTTATGGATATGTGTGTGTGTGCGCGCGCATGCATATACCCTTACAAGTAAAGCAGCCCAATCTGCTCCCCGTATAAAAACAGGATAGGGAGTGCAACTAAAAAAAGGCAACTGGTGATAGTAGTAGACAACTCTCTTCTGAGAGATACGGACATACCAGTCTGCTGACCTGATGCACCCTCTAGAGAGGTGTGCTGCTTATTGGAGGCTTGTATCAAGGATGTCACCAAAAGACTGCCAAGCCTTGTACAGTCTGCTGACTATTAGCTGCTGTTGTTTCACATGGCACCAGTCATACATCCAGGAGCAGTCTGAGGAGTATCAAGAAGGACCACAGAGCCCTGGGAGCAGCAGTAAGCGACTCTGGAGTGCAGGTAGTGTTTTCATCAATCCTCCCAGTCAAAGGGAAGGGGTTTGAAAGGGCCAGTCAAATCTGGCAAATCAACAATTGGTTATGGGATTGGTGCCACAGCCAGGGGTTTGGCTACTTAGACCATGGGCCTCGCTTTGAGAAACCTACTGAGAGCTGATGGGCACCATCTGTCAGAGAAGGGGAAGAGCATCTTTGGTCACGGGCTTGCCAAGCTGGTGAAGAGGGCTTTAAACTAAAGTTGCTGGGAGAGGGGAACCTCAATCCATCCCACTCCTACCAGTTTGATGTCAGTACCAGCAATAGATGCCCAGAGCCTGGAGAGGGGTCACAGGTCAGCAGGAGAGCACCTGAAGAGCAGCACAAAGGAATTCCAGACAGTAAGTCAGCTTCATGGGCGCCCAACTTAAATACCTCTATGTAAATGCATGCAATATGAGGAATAAACAAGAGGAGCTAGAGATGTGTGCATGCCTCCAGGGTGTCGGGGGAGGCAGCGGGTCTGCCACCAGCCTGATTGAAGAAGAATTTGGCCTTGACAAGATTCCAGTGTACCCTTGAAAGAAGAAACGTTTGCCGAGTAAACAAGATAAGAGGAACTGTGAGCAAGGGAGTAGGATGGAGGAGCTGCAATTCTGCACATACTAAGGAGCAGAGAAGAAGAGTAAAAGTTAACTAATAGCAATGTTGAAAAACAATAATGTAACCAATCAAATGAGCACACGGCTTTGTAAAGCAGATATAAAAGAAGAGAATAGATAATAAAAAGTTGACATTTTGTCCGCATCAATCGCTTGTCGTGTCCATCTCTACTGTGACACCAGGGCTAAAATTTTATTGGCATTGCGGAAACGTGGTGCAATGACTGCTATGACTGGAGTGTTGGAATGGAAGGATACAAGCTCTTTAGGAAGGACAGGCAGAGGAGATGAGGTGGTGGGAGTTGCCCTCTATGTCAACAACCAGCTGGAGTGCATGGAGCTCTGCCTGGGGATGGATGAGGAGCCAACCAAGAATTTATGGGTCAGGATTAAAGGGAAGGCAGGGACAGGTGACATTATAGGAGGGTCTGCTACAGGTCTCCTGGACAGTAAGATCGAGTGGATGAGGCCCTCTACAGACAGAAAGGAGCAGCCTCACATTCACAAGCCCTGGTCCTCATGGAGGACCTCAACCATCCCAATATCTGTTGGAGGGATAGCACAGCAGGGCACAAGCAATCCAAGAGGTTCATGGAATACATTGATGATAAATTCCTTCTCCAAGGGATGGAGGAGCCAACAAGGTGAGGTGCTATGCTAGACATTGTTCTCATCAAAAAGGAGGGGCTGGTGGGGAGTGTGAAGTTCAAGGGCAGCCTTGGCTGCAGTGACCATGAAATGGTGGAGTTCCAGATCCTTAGGTCAGCGAGGAGGGAGCACAACAAGCTCGCTACCCTGGACTTCAAGAAAGCAGACTTTGAGCTCTTCAGGGATCTTCTTGGCAGAGTAGCATGGGATAAAGCCCTAGAGGGAAGAGGGGCCAAAGAAAACTTGTTAATGTTCAAGGATCACCTCCTCCAAACTCAGGAGCGATGCATCCCGACAAAGAGGAAGTCATGTAAGAACACCAGAGAGCCTGCATGGATGAACAAGGAGTTCCTGGTCAAGCTCAAACACAAAAAGGAAGCCTATAGAGGGTGGAATCAAGAACAGGTAGCCTGGAAGGAATACAGAGAAACTGTCTGAGCAGTCAGGGGTCAGGTTAGGAAAGACAAAACCCTGACAGAATTAAATCTGGTCAGGGATATCAAGGGCAACAAGAAAAGCTTCTACAGGTACATCAGTGAAAAAAGGGAAGACTTGGAAAAATGTGGGCCCTCTCCGGAAAGAAATGAGAGAGCTTATTACCCAGGACATCAAGAAGGCTGAGGTAATCAATGACTTTTTTGCCCCAGTCTTCACCAGCAAGTGTTTCAGCCACACGACCCAAGACGCAGAAGGCAAAGGCAGGGACTGGAAGAATGAAGAACCACCCACTGTAGGAGAAGAGCAGGTTCAAGACCATCTAAGGAACCTGAAGGTGCATAAATACATGGGACCTGATGAGATGCATCCACGGGTCCTGAGGGAACTGGCGGATGAAGTGTCTAAGCCAATATCACTTCTTTTTGAAAAGTCATGTCAGTCAGGTGAAGTTCCCACTGACTGGAGAATGGGAAACGTAACCTCCATTTTTAAAAAGGGAAAAAAGGAAGACCCAGGAAACTACAGGACAGTCAGTCTTACCTCTGTGCCCAGAAAGATCATGGAGCAGATTCTCCTGGAAAATATGCTAGGGAAATAAGGAAGTGATTAGTGACAGCCAACATGGGTTCACTAAGGGCAAATTGTTCCTGGCAAATTTGGTGGTCTTCTACAAAAGAGTTATAGCATTGGTGGATAAGGGAAGAGCAACTGACGTCATCTACCTGGACTTGTGCAAAGCTTTTGACACTATCCTGCATGACATCCTTATCTCTAATTGGAGAGACATGGATTTGACATGTGGACCACTCAGAGGATAGGGAATTGGCTGGATGGTTGCACTCAAAGAGTTGTGGTCAACAGCTCGATGTCAAAGTGGAGAGCGGTGGCAAGTGGCATTCTGCATGGCTCAGTGTTGGGACCAGTGCTGTTTAATGTCTTTGTTGGTGACATGGACAGTGGGATTGAGTGCACCCTCAGCAAGTCTGCCAATGACACCAAGTTGTGTGGTGCTGTTGACTCACTGGAGGGAAGGGATGCCATCCAGAGGGACCTTGACAGGCTTGAGAGGTGGGCCTGTGCAAACCTCATGAAGTTCCACAAGGGCAAGTGCAAGGTCCTGCACATGGGTTGAGGCAATCCCATGAACAAATACAGGCTAGGTGATGAGTGGATTGAGAGCAGCCCTGCGGAGAAGGGCTTGGGGATATTAGTGGATGGGAAACTGACTATGAGCCAGCAGTGTGCACTCACAGCCCAGAAAGCCAACTGTGTCCTGGGCTGCATCAAAAGAAGTGTGGCCAGCAGGTCCAGGGAGGTGATTCTCCCTCTCTACTCTGCTCTAATGAGACCCCACTTGCAGTACTGTGTCCAGCTCTGGGGCCCCCAACATAAGAAGGAAACGGACCTGCTCAAGTGGCTCTAGAGGAAGGCCATGAAGATCATCAGGAGTCTGGAGCATCTCCCTAATGAGGACAGGCTGAGAGGTTTGGGGTTGTTCAGCCTGGAGAAGAGAAGGCTCTAGGGAGACCTTATAGTGACCTTCCAGTACTTAAAGGTGGCCTACAGGAAAGATGGGGAGGGACCCTTTATCTGGGAGTGTAGTGATAGGATAAGGGGTAACAGTTTTAAACTGAAGGAGGGTAGATTTAGATTAGATATAATTAAGAAATTATTTCCTGTGAGGGTGGTGAGACACTGGAACAGGCTGCTGTGAGAGACAAGAAACCAGGACCGCGAGAAACTAAGAAAAGCAGCCTGAGAAAGCAAAAGTTGAGGCTGATCGAAGAAATGCCTCAAACACTTGCAAGACAAAACTATGAGTACAGGGTGGATAGTGTGGAGGTCGAAGCTGATAAGGCTGCCCGAATAACACAAGATGCAGCTGGAGGGGGGAGCCCTGTGGAGACAGGACGGCTCTGCTCTGGTGCACCTGGCCAAATTTCAAGGACCATCTGTCCAGTGAATGACCTTTGCTTCATTATCCACCAAATGCATATTAAAGTTAACACCCCTCAATATGCTAACGAGGGCTAACATGATCATGCTAATTACATCATCCCATGAAACACCTTACCCCTCCCCGTACATGGGATACGTAGGTATGTGGATCGACCTAGGGGACGGACCCAAGGAAACTGTGTTTAAATCAAGGGGGGAAAGAAAAGGGGGGGCCTGGAGAGTGCAGTGAAACGAAGAAGACGGATGCAAGTGAAAAAGACGGATGCCTCCTGTGCCTCCTGGAACCCTCATCAGTGGGATCAGCGCAGAAACCCAGACTGGTGATCTGTATTTCCCCATTCCCTCTATCTCCCTCATTTCCTTATTCCATTAAGAAATGCAAGGCATACGTATTGCTTGCCACAACTTGTTATATACTTAACCAACTATCGTGTGTTCAATTAGTACATTGTGGGTAGTTAATAAATGCTTGGACTTGGAGACTTGTTGTCTGCTCCATTGGGGATTTGTGAATCTGAGTCACTTGTCTCCCTTGTCTGAGCGGGATGTGACAGCTGCCCAGAGAAGTTGTGGATGCCCTGGAAGTGTTCAAAGCCAGGTTGGATGGGGCTTTGAGCAACCTGATTTAGTGGAAGGTGCCCCTGCCCACGGCAGGGGGTTTGAACTAGGTGATCTTTAAGGTTCCTTCCAACCCAAACCTTTCCATGGTTTTATAAAGTATTCTTAAAGGAAAGAATGGGTTTGGCTAAGTTTATTTCATAGATGGTGCGCAACCTTCATTGTTATTTCCTTGTCTTTTTCTTTATGGGAAATGTTGCACTTTCAATGATAACTAGAACATAATGGATGTATTGATTTTAAAAAAGCATGCATCCTCATTTATCTGGTTTTCAAGCTGCAAAACCTTCATTTTTTATTCTAGGGCAGCTGTCTATGAAGCATACTAGTATGTTTCTGCCAAAACCCTCAAATTGCTAACCAAATTTCTTCTGACTATAGAAGATAGGAGCAGAAACTGTTCTAGCAGCTTAAACTACCCACTTTTTTTGATGAGCAGAGCTTGGTGGTAATAACTTCAAGCTCTCTACCAATTTGCTAGGAGCAGGTTGTTAGACGCAGAAAATCATTCATTTTCATAACAGACAGAAAGTCATGTTGTTGTTACATATGGTTTTACATCATGCACACCTCAAGTTTCTGTATGACTGTTTAGACCATACATGGAACTGATGAATATTTGAAAAAGGTTAATAGAAAATTTCAGAGTTTATGGACTTTCAGTTTTGATGTTGGGGATTTTTTATGTCAAGAAAAAAAAAAGACATCCAGTGGAACAATGTCATGGGATGAAGCTACTCAAAAGCAGTGCTCAGATAAATAAAATCCTGACTACATCTTCCCAGGTCTAACTCATTTGATGATTCTGGTATGTGCTGGTAAAACAAGCAACTTTCAGGCAGTTGTTATGGGGAAGGCTTTCCCAAAAGCTCTATGCTGTATCTGCCCTTATTTAATGGTTTAACATGCATGGCAAAGAGATAGACATGTAGATGAACAATTTTACATCCTTATAGCATATTTAGTGATAGTAACAGCTAGTTGGGTTTAGCTAAGGCAATACCCATGAAGATTTGCTGGGGTGAACAATAGAGCCATGGGTCACTTATGCCAACAACCTAGGTTAGAAAGCAATAATTTGTGAAAACAACAGCCCCTTGGGAATGCAGATGTCCAACAGCAAGCAGAAGGCTGAGCCAAATTCACCGTGCATAAAAGCCTGGTCACCACCCAAGAGTCAGACTCATCAACCAGCTGGAACAGGTGTCCTCCTTCCCCAAGGCCGTGGTGCTTGTCACCACTACCACTGTGCTGGAGGTATTTGATGGTGTGTATTGGTGTGTGTGTCTGTATATGTAGAACAGAAATCACTATGCACATGGTAGACCCATCCCATTTTGTAAATTACTAATAGACTTTAGATTACTGAGTGGTGTGGTTCTGTTCTTTTGACTACCTTAGCCCTAAATTCCTCCATGGCTGAATCAGACCTTCATGTCTGGCTCACTCTGTCCTTATAGCATTGGAACATTTACATTTTGATTCAGCATAAACTATTAATAATGATAATATTAACAGTAATTAAATATTTCATGCCTGTGCTCTATTAAGATATTGCTCTGGCACCAGACCTCTCTCTACGTTCCAAACTTAAGCTTCACCGCCTTCTTTAGTCCAAATTACAATATTTATAACATGATATAAGGCTGGAGATAAGAAAAATTTTCAAGAAGGTAATATGCATTGTATAATTATAAGGTGAAATAGATTTAAATGTCTGTAAAATACAGTGGGAAAAATGAATTTTAATAATACATATACATTTCTTATTAGTTTGTTATTTATAATTCAACAGTGTTAATTATTCTTCTGTTGCATCAGATAAGGCTATATAAAGACTCTGAAATTGAAGAGTAAAAGGAGAAAACAAACTTCTGTATAGAGCTATTTGACTTTTCCAGACTTTACAGGTTGTATATCTGCAGACTAATTGTATGGCAGCTTTATTTGCTCATTTGTTTGGCTTTCTGGGGTTTTTTTGGTTTGTTTTTTTTTTTTTTTTTTTTTTAAAAAAAAAAAAGGCAAAAAGACAGTTACACTATATTCAAACATGGCAAAGCCCCTACAGAATAGATATTTTGTTCAGTGCATAACACCAGAGACACAAACGTGACTTAAGAAACTATTAAGGAAGCACTTCTTTTTCAGTATCACTTTCTTTGGAGGAAAAAATTAGGTAGGATAAAATTAGTTGAGAAACCCAGATAACGTAATAGAATTATTTCTTTCTGCTACTGTAGACAACACTGACTTTATTAATCTCTGGCTGGTCTGCAGTTAACAGTCCTTCATGATCCATTCAGAATATATGCTTTACAGTATATGTTATCAAACAAAAAATATTAACTAAGCAACTTATGATGTGCAAAGTTTTCAAGCTAAAATGTATCAAAATAAATGAATACGTCAGAGCTGATGAAGTCTAAATGTTCCCAAATACAACCAAATACTTATTTTCCATGTGCTTTTCAAGATCATGTGGAATTAGGAGGCCAATTATATTACTAACTTCTTTTGAATAAACTATTCCATAGTTTTAGATAATTGTGCTTTTTAAGTATGTCTCATTAAACAGATGGTTTGGCTGAGTAATCTCAACCCTTATGCTGTTCCCTTTGAAATCGTATTTCAGAATGATTGAAAGATTTTTCAAGGACTGGAGAATTTCATAGATTCATAGAGTAGTTTGGGTTGGAAGGGGCCTTCAAAGATCAAACTAATCCAACTCCCCTACCATGCACAGTGACATTTTCCACTAGACCAGGTTGCTCAAAACCCCATCCAAACTGGCCTTGAACACTTCCAGGGATGGGACATCCACAACTTCTCTGGGCAACCTGTTCCAGTGTCACACCACCCTCATTGGAAAAAAACCTCTTCCTTATGTCCAATCTAAATCCACCCTCTTTTATTTAAAACCATTACCCCTTGTTCTGTCACTACAGGATGTGGTAAAAAGTTTTTCTCTGTCTTTCTTTCAAGCCCCCCTTTATTTCCCTATATTGAAAGGCTGCAATAAGGTCTCCCCAGATCCTTCTCTTCTGCAGGCTGAACAACCCCAACTCTCTCAGCCTTTCTTCATAGGGAAGGGGCTCCAGCCCTCTGATAATTTTTGGTGGCCCTCCCCTGGACCCACTCGAGCAGGTCCATGTCTTTCTTGTACTGTGGGCCCCAGAGTTGGACACAGTATTCCTGGTGGAGTTTCATGAGAGTGGAGCAGAGGGGGAGAATCTCCTCCCTCAACCTGCTGGCCATGCTTCTTTTTATGCAGCCCAGGATACAACTGGCTTTCCAAGCTGCAAGTGCACATCATGGGCTCATGTCCAATTTTTCATCCACCAATACCCTTAAGTACTTCTCTACAAGGCTGCTCTCAATCCATTTATCCCCCAGTCCCTATTGATATTGGGGATTTCCCCAACCCAGGTGCAGGACCTTGCATTTAGCCTTGTTGAACTTCATGCGGTTTGCATGAGCCGGCTCCTCAAGTCTGTCAATCCCCCTGGATGGCATCCCTTCCCATTAACGAATCAATTGCACTACTCAGTTTGATGTCATCTGCAAACTTGCTGAAGGAGCACTCAATCCCACTATGTCACTGATGAAAATATTAAATAGTATTCATCCCAGTATGGGCCCTTGGGAGACACCACTCATTACTGGTTTCCAGTTTGACATCGAGACATTGACTATAACTCTTTGGATGCAGCCATACAGCCAGTTACTTATCCATCTAACAGTCCATCAATCAAAGCCATATCTCTCAAATTTAGTGGCAAGAATGTTGCGGGGAATTACATCAAAGGTATTCCAGAAGTCCAGGTAGATAACATCTGTGGGTCTTCCCTTGTGCAGTGATGCAGTCAGTCCATCATAGAAGGCCACCAGATTGGTCAGGCGGCATTTGCCCTTGGTGAAGCCATGTTGACTGTCTCTAATAATAGAATCATAGAATCATTTAGGTTAATCTAACAATGCCAAATCCAGCATTAAACCATGTCCTTAAGTGCCACATCTACATGTCTTTTAAATACCTCCAGGGATGGTGACTCAACCACTTCTCTAGGCATCCTGTTCCAATGCTTGACAACCCTTTCAGTGAGGAAATTTTTCCTAATATCCAATCTAAACCTCCCTTGGCACAACCTGAGGCCATTTCCTCTTGTTGTATCACTTGTTACTTGGGAGAAGAGACTGAGACCCACCTCGTTACAGCCTCCTTTCAGGTACCTGTAGAGAGTGATAAGGTCTCCCCTGAGCCTCCTTTTCACCAGGCTAAACAACCCCAGTTCCCCCAGCCACTCCTCATATGACTTGTGCTCTAGATCCCTCACCACCTTCATTGCACTTTTTTGGACACACTCCAGCACCTCAATGTCTTTTTCCTAGCAAGCGGCCAAAAACTAAAGACATTATTTGAGGTGCGGCCTCAGCAATGCTGAGAACAAGGGGAAAATAACTTCCCTAGTGCTGCCAGCCACAGTATTTCTGATACAAGCCAGGATACCATTGGCCTTTTGGCCACCTGGGCACACTGCTGGCTCATATTCAGCCAGATATCAACCAGCACCCCAGGCCCTTTTCTTCCAGGCAGCTTTCCAGCAACTCTTCCCCAAGCCTGTAGTGTTGCATGGGGTTGTGACCCAAGTGCGGGATCCAGCACTCAGCCTTGTTGATTCTCATACAGTTGGCCTTGGCCCATTGATCCAGCCTGCCCTGATCCCTCTGTAGAACCTTCCTACCCTCAAGCAGATCAACACTCCCACCCAACTTGGTGTTGTCTGCAAACTTACTGAGGGTGTATTTGAACTCCTCATTCAGATCACTGATGAAGATATTAAACAGAACTGGACCCAGTACTGAGCCCTGGGGAACACCACTCGTGACCAGCTGCCAACTGGGTTTAACTCCATTCACCACCACGCTTTGGGCCCGGCCATCCAGCTAATTTTTTACACAGTGACAAGTAAGCCCATCCAAGCCATGAGCAGTCAGTTTCTCCAGGAGAATGCTGTGGGAAACAGTGTCAAAGGCTTTACTAAAGTCCAGGTAAAGATCATCCACAGCCTTTCCCTCATGCACTAAGCAGGTCACCTAGTCATAGAAGGAGATCAGGTTCATCAGGCAGGACCTGCCTTTCATAAACTTATGCTGACTGGGCCTGATCATCTGGTTGGTCTGTACATGCCATGTGATGGCACTCAGGATGTTCTGCTCCATAACCTCATCTGGCACTGAGGTCAGGCTGACAGGCCTGTAGTTCCCCAGATCCTCCTTCCAGCCTTTCATTGTAAATGCATGTCACATTTGCTAACCTTCAGTCAACTGATTAGACAGGACTGCTGATAAATGATTGACAGTGGCTTGGTGAGCACTTCCACCATCTCCCTCAGTACCCTGGGGTGAATCTCATCCACCCCCATAGATTTTTGTGTGTCTAAGTGGTGTAGCAGGTTGTTAACCATTTCCCCTTGGACTATGGGGGCTTCATTCTGCTCTCATCCCTGTCTTCCAGCTCAGGGGAATGGGTACCTGGAGAACAACTAGTCTTACTATTAAAGACTGAGGCAAAGAAGGCATTAATTACCTCAGTCTTTTTCTCATCCTTTGTCACTATGTTTCCCACTGCATCCAATAAAGGATGGGGACTCTCCTTAGCCCTCCTTTTGCTGATAATGGATATATAGTAACATTTTAAAATTGTCTTTTATGGCATTAGCCAGATTAAGTTCTAGTGGGGCTTTGGCTCTTCCAATTTGCTCCCTGCATAACCTCACAACATCTTGTAGTCCTCCTGAGTTGTCTGCCCCTTCTTCCAAAGGTCATAAACTCTTTTCTTTTTCCTGAGTTCCATCCAAAGCTCTCTGTTCAGCCAGGCCAGTCTTCTTCCCCGCTGGGTCATCTTTCGGCACATGGGGACAGCCTGCTCCTGCGTCTTTAAGATTTCCTTCTTGAAGAATGTCCAACCTTCCTGGACTCCTTTGCCCTTCAGGACTGCCTTCCAAGTGACTCTGTCAACCAGGCCCTTAAACAGGCCAAAATGTGCTCTCCAGAAGTACAAGGTGGCAGTTGTGCTGACCCCCCTCCTTACTTCTCTGAGAATCTAAAACTCCATCATGTCATGATCACCTCCCTGTGTTCCATATGTTTTGACCTGTCTTCTGAACAGTTAATAGATAGCAATTGCAACACTCCAGTCATGTGATTCATCCCACCATATTTCAGAGATCATAGCTTTCCAGCTGCACAGTGGCTTCCAGCTCCTCCTGCTTGTAACCCATGCTATATGAATTGGGAAAGATGCACTTCAGCTGGGCTATCCATCATGTCACCTTTTTAAAGGAACACTATCTAATTCCCTTGAAGAATTTCACAGATGTTTCCCTGTTGGTTCCTAATGCATCAACAGCCCCTGGCTCTTCTGTTTTGTAAAGCAAAATCTGTAAATCAGATTCACCGAGTATCTGGGGTCGAAGTTGTCATGCATCATCCCTGTCTTTCCAAACATAGTAAGAGGAACAAATCATCTAGTCAGCTCCTAATAAAGATCTGAAAGTCTACCAGGCTGAGAATCAAAAGAAGTTATTACACAGCAATAAGTAAAGGAATAAACTTTTGTTCCTGATAAAAGAAACATGACAGCCAAGGCAGGGTGTAAGTGGGGAAGCTTGGCAACCCAAAAGGGACAAGTAAGGCAGCCACCTAAAGGACTGCAGCTGAGATATATGCATCTTAAGTTGATTCATTTGCATAAGCCCTATTTCCTTCTATTGCTTCAGACTCTTTGAACTGGATCAAGACTTGAAATAGGTATTTAACCAGGCTGTAAGGAACATATCTTGGAGGTGCACCTTTATGCAGTAATTTACCAGAAGCAGACACTAATAACCACTCACATTTGTTTTAACAGTAGTAACACCAGGTCACAGACAAGCTCAGAGCTCCACTATGTAAACACATGGTAACACATAGTTGACCATATTGAGTAAGGATTGTCAAAGACAGCACTGTGTGTCTCTGTTTTGCATATGTTCAAGGTTACAATGCAAGTGAGCCAAGAATTTAATCCAGTTCCCAAATTTCTGAATCCCAAACAAGATCTTTAAATTTACAAAATTAAACTTTCCTGTGCCTATGAAGATATCTGAGTGGATAATTAGAAAGAGGAAGAACAGAACATAACAGCTTCTTCTGATGCTTTTAAAGTTTACCTTCTTTATCCTAGACAATTGAGAAAAGTAGTAACTCAATCCATAATTGGTAGGTTGTGCCATTCACATCACATCTACACTATATTTTACAGCAAGTAGGGTTTTGTTGTTTTGTTATTCTAAAAAAAAAAAAAAAAAGGCAAAAAGCACCTAAAATATCTTAAGTATTGTTTCTGATATATTCAACAAGGAGGTGCAGTCCATACTGAAAAGATGCACTCAGATTTGCATATAGATGTTTCAACTCCC
This sequence comes from Strix uralensis, assembly GCF_047716275.1. Taxonomy (NCBI): domain Eukaryota; kingdom Metazoa; phylum Chordata; class Aves; order Strigiformes; family Strigidae; genus Strix; species Strix uralensis. Next base: position 99,021,507 of record NC_133972.1, on the reverse strand, counting down.
TTTTCTCCTGGCACCGCATGCTGTGCATGCACAATATTGAAATTTAACAGTAATATGCCAAAGCATTACATTCCCCGGTAATTCCTTTGCAACAGTGAGATTTGTCTACTTACTTCTTTGGCATAAATCTCTGGCATTAACATTTGTTATAACAAAAGAAGCAGCAAGAAAAGAGCCAGTTTGCACCTCTAAACATCATGCATTTCCAATACAGACTGAACTTATTTCTAACTCATTAGAACTGACATGGTGTGCAGGATCTGAAGGATGTGTTTGCAAATGACATTCTCTGAAAGTTGAATTTGTAATAAAAGTTATTTATGAACTTGCTGCAGCAGAAGAGCTCTTGTAGTAGCATGAACTGTATTCTCAGTCAAAAAAATTTCACTGAGTTCTCCACAAGCAGTCTCTCTAATGCAAATGCCTTTGTCAACATGGGGGGCAGGATGGAAGGAACATGACAAATGGGAGCTTTCAGTTATCACAGCACTCAAGAAAAACATGGAAGGCATAAGAGTTTTTACACACACAGTCAACAAGAAGAAACTAAGACACAAACGTGCAAATTCCATAAAGATTTTGCATACCTAACTGCAATACAGTAATTCTAAAATAAAAGGTAGCTCCTGCTTAGGGTCAGAAGAAATAGATATACTAACACTATACTTTAGTACTTATGCTAAAACCTACAGAAACATATAGGTAAGAATTCATTGAGAATTTACATAAGATGTGACAAAGGTTATTGCATTAGACTGTCATTTTCTGATTCACCCATTGATTTGCTTTGACTTCTATGCAGTTCAGTTTAGTGGAGCTCCCACTCTACTTGTTTATTTCCTTAAACCACTTCCAAAGGTATCACCATTCGGTACTGTAAAGATTTTGTAATTTTGCTTAATTCAGCAAAGAGGAAAAGTTTTCCAAAATGCACCCTAAGTAACGTTCACCTGCAAGAAATTCTGAGGCAACTTTCCTACCGATCTTCACTGGAAAACCTAGCACAAGCATTGTACATTAAAACTACATGTAATAACAACTGTGGGCAATTACTGCTTACTTTTGGTTGTAAGGTAACATCACCAAATCTATCAGAAATTTAATTAATCCCAGACACCAACAGGATTAAAGCTCTTCTTCTAGCATCCCCTCTTCACTTTAATCTCTGCAAGCCACAACTATTCTATTATAATGACAGCTCTGATTGTTCTGAGCAGCTCCAAGTATTTTTCAGGAGGAAAGAAAGTAGGGAGATTCTCTCTCTTGAATTTCAAATAGTTTTCTTTAATAACATGATTTGATTTGCAAAGGTTTGTGACTTTCTGGTTCTGACTCTCAGTTTATAAAGCCCAATGATTAAAGAGCATTAGAGTAACCAAAGAAAGAAAGCAAGTTGATTATTTGCTAGCAGAGGGGCCCCAGGGAAGCTATTTACTCAGCTTCAGTAGAAGGAGGAAAGTACTGATCTCCTTTTTCTTTAAATATCCCAGAGATTATTCTAGAATTCAGCTAGAACCAGAAGTGTAGTAATACTGGCTAAAGTATAATGAATATGTTTTTATGTTGTATTATGACAACAGGGAGTTAATTTTTACTTTTTTTATGAGCTGGAATATAGTACATAGGCAGACATAATGTATCTGAGACTGTCAGCTAAAACAAACCGAAGACATTAAATAGAGCAGACAATGTGGGAAACACCTGCGTATCAATACAGACAGGCAAGTGTAACCTAGTTGGCTCTTTTCTATTTGTGACTTTGCAGGGAGAATATACAGGCTTAGATAAAACCTTTTTACCATTATGTGCCTCGTGTGTAAAATTCAGATTGTGATTCCTAAATTTAGTATCACATCTCTACATGTAGGGAAGGAAAACCAGTAAGTGGAAATTCTTGGGTTTATGTTTAGGCATTTCTTTAGATTAAACTGACCTTCTCATGATGTGAATGTCACAGCTACATTCTTTTTCTAATAATCTTTTGCCAGGAGGTGTTCTTATGCACCCTTTTTTACATAAAAAAGTAATATTCCAATTTTTCCCTCAGTGTTGTTCTTTTTCCTCCTCCCCTTCTTGCTGTTATTGTATTGTTTTAATGGGAACTTAATGGAATTTCTGTACCTATCTTCTCTTTACTTAACACACTATTAGTTCCTTCATCAACTTTTTCATTTTCCATTAGTCCTCAGGTAGTAGATTGCAGGCAGCTCACATTTTTACTCTCATTGAATACCTGTTTGAATGCAATCACAGCTTTTACAACAAATATTTCCCAGAATCTGTTTGGCCAGATGTGCTTAATTGAAGAAATGATGTTTTCATAGAGTGATTTTTATAGCCGTTATGAAAACCCAGTACCATAACTAATACAGTCCACCTGTCCAAACCAATAACACTTTTCTAAAGTCTCATTTCTGAATGACAGTTTGAGGGACTACTCACAGTCTGTTCCCTTACCCACTAAAGAATACTCCTCCACTAAAAATATCTGCAGGAATTCCAAAGGAGGGATTCAGCTTGTGGAAGGAAAAGGCTGTACCTTGCTCTCCCAGGGTTATGGATAGGAGACCCTGCCTGTAAGGCAGATGATAGCTTCTCTTTCAACTCTTACTGGCCAGTGTCCCTGGTGGACCATATGACCCACTCAGTGGCTTCCAGTCAACTAGACTCATTTAGAGACAGAAACTGTGCCTTTTTTGCTATCAAAAATATCTTCACATCAGACTTTGTTACCATGATTACTATATCCTGTTGTATGCTATTCATCAGGAGTGTGGTGGTTTAGTCCCTGCCGGGGTCTGAGACCACACAGCCGCTGCCCCTCCCCCACAAAGAGAGTGAAATACAAAGCCCCGAGGCTGAGATAAGGAGAGGTTTAATACAACAGTGCAACAGCAACACAACAAACAACAACAATAACAATAACAGTAACAGTAATAACAATGAACAGAGCAAGATATCTACCAATACAACAGTGGGAACAGAGAAATGGCATAACACACGTGTTAACCGACTGTCTCGTGCTCCGTGCTATGGGCACCAGGACGTGACTCAGCATGGTATCTAAATAACCCAGCTAGAGCTTTCCCTCCACTGCTGGGGAAGCTTAACCCTATCCTGGCTAAACCAGGACAAGGAGTTAATATAATCTATGAATCAAAAGGTCATGAGAAATCATTTTATTATGAGAGACAGTCTATTCCATCCAAAGTCAGCTCTGCATACATCTTGCCTATTATTTCGTGTAGACCAAGGAAAGAGTGTTAAGATTTCGTGATTCTTATGAGCTTTGATTCTTTTAAGATTTCAGTGTTGCCACACCAGAGGGAAAAAACGGCAATTTTAAACATTGCCTTCTGAAAAAACTCTGAAAGACAGGCAAATGAAAACAGGACTTTTCAATGTCTTCCACACAAGATAAGAGATAGATATCTGAAAAGACATATGCACAGAGCACATTCATTGCACAGCTATGCTACACAAAATTCTAATTCATAAGCAAGACATATTATGACACACATGTTCAGAATGATGTGAACTTACATTGGATGTCAGATGATTTGGGCACAAACTAGTACAAAAAAGATTCAGCAAATCTCAGTAATTTTTACCTGCAACAAAATAAGACTTACTAGCTGATTCAAAATTCTATGCAAATACACTCATACGACTTTTAATATCATCGTGAACTGCATATACATTGAGATAAATGGTCAAAATAATTTTATACAATAAGAATTATTAAATCCTTTTATGCCTTATTAATTTTTTCTATATCATTAAACATTTTCTACTATTTATACTGGAACACAGAAAATACCATTTAATTTTACCCTGTTCTCTTTCTTCTATAAGCTAGTGTATCCTTAGCAAAATGCAGCAGCCTGCAGTATCATAGGGAATGTGATCTGATCACAGGGAACTTGAGAAAAAAGGCAGTGTGAATCATAGCTCTCAGGAAACATTATGGCAGCTTTTGAAATGAGAGATATATGTGTATTTAGAGACAGTAGTTGAATTTTTCATGCAATTTTTTTACCTCTTCTGTGCTTACTTTATGATTCACTATTTGCCATTTGCTCAGTATTATTTCTGCTCTTTACCAGTGCTTAAAAGCTATAGGCATAAGAATGTGGGCTATAATGAATATCAAATATTTAATTTTACAAAATCAAACACCCATTAATAGAAGTATTTTCATTTGTACATTAAACTAATCAATGAATGTGCTGATGGGGGGGTAGGATAATTCCTTGACTGATTCTGCAGTAAGAATTTGGTTGATGATAAATAATTAGCAACATGTCAACTGGGGAACTGTTTTCTTTCTACATCATTTCCATCCCCACTATTGATCACTACAGAGCATCCCTTCCCTCACAGCAAGCTGCCTCTCACGCTACTTACCCACGAGCAACAAGCACTGATGTGAGCAGCGGCTCCTACTGAGCTAAAGGGACCTGCATAATTTTAAATTGCCTCTATCTGAATAAGGATTATAGAACACTGAACCTAATTTTTTTCCTTGCTTTGGGAAGAAAACCCTCACCGACAGGGACAAGCAGTCCCATCCCCCACCTTGCTTCCCATGGCACCCCGCCAGGCACTGGCTGCTGTTTGCCCCCCACACACACACGCACAGGTAACCGTCCCTGGGCTGCTCTGCTAGGGCCCGCTACCCCTTGCACAAAGAGAAAACCAGAACACACTGACTTAGCAATAGAAAGCAGTTATTTACAGTTAATAATTGCTGTAATGACTACTTTACAGTCAAAACAGTTAAAACACATGGAGAATGTGGGGCGCAGCACCGTCCTGGTCCACATCAGAAGCCGGGGCACCATCCAGGCAGCTGTTGCCCAGGTCACAAGGGCTGAAGTGCCACCTGTCCACGGTCCGATTCCTCCTTCACCATCAACAACTGCCCACATCCCGGTTTTTCCCTCTTGACTGCCTGAGCTACTGCTAACCTCCCCACCCTCAGCCATCCCCCCTGGCACCTGGGAGGCTGCCTTCCCTGTGGCCTAGCTCAGCTCTTGCAGGCCTGACATCCCCCCAACTCCACCATGACTGTGAGGCACTGGGCCTTGGTCCCACCAAACCGCCAGCAGCTGAGCCCTGGGGGAGCAGGGTACACACAGGGTGGCACAGGCAGGGCGTTACATGCCAAAACCCATAATGCACCAGCTACGTATCTTTGTCCATCCCTAATTACTATTATTTTGTCCCTTAAATGGTGACAGCAAGGTGTTCTCCCTTCCTCCCTGAACACGTGTGCTCTCCTTTCATACACAGAGGAAATGAGTTGAAGGGGTTTTTTTTCCCCCCACTCGTATGACATAGACTTATCCAGCAAATTTCAGTCAATTAGGTTTTCAAGTAGTACCATATTAAAGTACTAGACTTGTGTGGTGAGTATAATATATTCCTTCCAGTCTTCTGCTGAGTGCATACAGGAAAAAAATAATTTCTGTATTACTGTCATAGAGAATCTATATTAATTTCCATTTAAAAGCAAACAGCTAAGATCTCTTTCAACCCATCTGAGGCAAATTCTGACTGGCTATGTTCATCTGCCCTCATCAGAAAATGTTTGAATAGATACTCAGTTTCAAAGCCACATGATGAAAGATGAACATCCATAGTCGAATTTCCATTAATATTCCAAGAGGCCCATTCTCCAGCCGTCAAAAAAGAAGGATTTCACTGAATGTCATTGTCTAGGCAAGGGTTTCATCTACAGTTTAACATGAACATATTTATTAATATCACGGTATCTCATAAAATAGAGTTCTCAGCACCCTGAGACTGCAATAAAAACAACAATGCATGAAAATGTGTGCACACAAACAGCACGAGTGCCTGATTGAAACTGTCAGGGTGCTTTTACATTGCATGTAAGCACAACCAAAAGAGGATTTTGTATTTTCCCTGATTTTGTTTGGCACTAGGGTCTCTTTTAGTACTGAGACTGGTTCTAGCTTTCCTGACATGAAAGTATTTGAGTATGTCAGCAACATACAAATAAATATGTTGATAAATTCACCATAAATACCTTTTCTTCTTGGCTTTTCATGCAGTAGTGAATTTGAGCTGATTGGTAGCCTGCCCGGATTAAAGAAAGACAACATGAGAGTCATTTATGTTTTACAATACTTAATACCTTTTACTGATTTCATGTTCAATAATGTTATGAAGCTGTTAGATATTGATCCCCAAAGACACTGCACTGCACTGTTGATTAAAAAACAGTCTAAAGGGAAAGCCAGTATTTACTACCAACAAGGCCATGATATAAATGAGTAACATTTTTATTTGTAATGTTTAGTAAATCTTATTTATCAGTTTATTGCCCTAAATTATCTTAATTCAGTCCACTGCAATCATTCTCTATGAAAATTATAGTGTTCTCTTTTTAAAACTGTAAGCTTATTGATAGTCTGCTTATTTAGATCACACTGATTTCAGATTTGAAGTTCTTGCTTCAAAGTTCTGCAGTTGTTAAAAAAATAAACTTTTGGCTTCCCCTCTCTCACAGTCAGGCTTGAGACTTTTTTTTCCTGCATCATCTTCTCTGGTATCACAGAATGATGAACTATCATTAAAAAAATTCATGCTGAGAGAGACACTTAGCATGGAAAATTTGAGTCTGAACACTTGAGGCTTGGCAGTGTCACACGCGTCATTTGAAATCACAGAAGAAATTAAGCATTTTCTTGATAGAGATAAATTACTTATCTTTTAAACAAAGCAACGCATCTTTTAAATGCTAGCCATTTTTAGCCCTGGTCATTTTTCACCATGATAGCCAGGAAAAGAAACCTTTCTTCTTGTGATATTTCAGAAAATAGAAGGAGCTAGCTGCATCAAGATCAAGTATAAAGAAATTTACTGCAAAAATATCTGGTAGTCCATGTTAAAAATGCATTTTAGTGTAACCACAGCTGAACAGAAATTTTGCAGTCTTCACATATAATGCCTCTTGTAGACAATGGTCGTGTTCAAATCACACTGTATACAAATGTGGAAGAGAAATGGTTCAAGGTCCATACAGACTGCTCCTACTCACCTCTTTCCAGTCAGCGTTGAACTTACTTGCTAATATCAAACAGATTTAGAAGAATGGCAGACAATTAAGAGGTTACCATTTACCACAAGAATTTGCAGCTGGGTAGTGAATAGACATGCAGATTAGGAGAAACTCAGCCCTTATACAACCATTTTGGCAGCTGTAAACCAGTTAATTAGGAAGTGTACAGCACACCAGCCAGTCAGTCACCTTGTATGCAGGGGTGTCGAGGCCTGTCTTATCTCTTGTGCAACAAAGGAGCAGGAGATTAGGTTATTCTTTGGGAAGGTTTGAACAAGGGAGACAGGATGTCAAGCTCCTTTTATTTTGCTTCTCACAAAACCACCAAACTGTATGCCACGTCATGCAGAAAGATGAACAGCACAGAAGTCACTTTCAGTCTATTTTTATAACTTTGTATTCATAGCTGTATCTTAGTCACATCAATAAGATACTGTATCACACTACTTAAAGTCTCTGTGAGTCAATCAGAACTATCTCCTCTTCCCTCCTTCACACACTTTATTAAAAGGCAGTTTATCTGAATGAGAGTCTTAATAACTCGATATAACTTGATAACTCTCTACAGTCTTGGGAGACGACTTTCCAGAGCTACCCTTTATTTGAAGCAAGCATGTTTGTATGGTACTTCAAGTCATGAGAAAATTAGGTTTCTGTCTACAGAAGTTGCCATAAATAATGCTCAATTCACTTGACATTCTATCTTGCAAAATATGGACTGAAAAGAGTACAAAGACTTTTGGGGGGAGGACATTACTGCAGGATTTATGGGGAGAACAGAATTGTTCAGGACAAAGCAGCAGGATGGGAGATTAGAAAGCTGCTGTAAGCACAAAATCATTTAGTGTTGTATTCTGCGGAGTCCACAGCAACTTCAGTAACTGAACAATTCAAATAGTAAGAAGGGCCTCTAGACAGCTGTCAAAAGAAGTTCACACAACAATACAGGATTACAGTCTATAAGGTTTATTAAATCAGTGCATGATCACTCTGTAATATATTCTTGTATATCCAAGCAGCCCATATTGGCCTGTGTTTCCCAGATGTATTCCAGCATTTCTTGGCCAAGATTTGCATTCTGTTGTCTAACACGGTGACACTCTCTGATTTTAAGGTTGCTCCATTTCAAGGTAGGTTTTTTGTTTATTGTTTAAAAAAAAAATAGTTGTCATTCAGCTGGCAGGACTGCAAGGGTATTTGCTGTGTTCAGTAAAGAAAAAGCAATCAACATGTTTAGACTACTGATACCCTTCTATTGCTTCACTGTGAAACATACCTCTGCAGATGTACATACTGCAATAAGTACCTGAAAAGATAATAAAGCACCTTCTTTGTTTCTAAACTGAACCATCAACATTCTTTTGAGAGAGATGTCAAAAAATTCTCTGCACAGATCAACAACGTTAAGAACTGGCAAAGAAAATTTATCTGGATAATATGGAGGAGTAATATAGTAGCAGCCTTTTCGGTTTGAGCCTATGATTTCCAGTTGCATGAATTTAAAGGTTACTTGCTACAGCAATGTAACTACAGACAGAGTTATGCAAGTCATAAATTTTAACTAGCTAGTTGCTTGGCTAGAGGCCAAGGCTAGAGGCCTCTTCTACAACTTTCCTTCAGAAAGTCAGACCAAATATTTGAGATCTTAGATCTTACACAGCACAACATACAGTTTTTTCATTTATCAGTATCCAACATTAAGACAGAGCAATATCTTATGTCACTGTGCCTGCAATTCCCAAGAGATAACTAAAGAAGATATAGTAATATATTTGTATTTCACAATAATCTGTACAAACACATTCTTATAAATGTTTTTAAACAAAGTATTGATTGAATATCATCTTTAGAGGAATAGCGGATGCCCCTTTTTCCTTTCCTCTCTGGCCACACTGTACTAACATCTTAGAGTAATATATATAAAAGTAATGAAGAATACATTATTGTAATTTCTTCCAGTTAATCATTCCATCATGCTGTACATTCCTATGGCTGCCTTCAGCCACATACCAAACTGAAGTCAAGTGTGTCCTCTTAAGCTCACAAGGAAAAAAGGAGCAATTGAAACAGTGTAAACAAGAGTTACCATGCCAGGACCTACCTATGCAGATCTTAGCAAGAGGTGTGTACAGCTATCACAGGCTCAAAGTTGCTATCTGTGAATGTTAGAAGGAACAAAATAAGAAGAGCATGGATCATAGGATATTTGAAGATGCTGAGAGGCCGTTGGGTTAAATTTCTGTAGTGGAAGTTGGAAGACTTTCCCAACTAGAAAGCTGCATGTCTCTCCACTCAGAGAAACAAGAACATGTGCACACATTTTCATAAACAGAATTTCTTCAACAACTTGGATTACAGGTTTCTAATCCAAGTAGGAATAGGAAGTCTAGTGCTGTCATTATGTCATTTAACAAAACAAAAATAAAAAGTAATTCTTGCCTAATATGTGCCCTTTTTACTTTCATTCTTGAATGAATTGCATGGCTTTTGAGTATAAACAGATGGGAAATCAAATTATACATCAATGACTTGTTAGCTCAAGCTTCCAGAAAACAGCTTATTGCAGAAGTTTGCCATAAACTAAGAGACTTTGAATGCTCCTTACTTTATCCTTAATCTGCTTTAAACCGACAGAAAGATCTTTGCCATCAAACACAAATAAAATAAGACCCCTCACCCCAAGAATATTCACGTGACTGAATAGACTGTGGATTTGAAACAATCCTTTTAATCTTTTTAAATACTATCCTCTCAGACTTCAACAACTCAGAAACGTGAATTTCTGAAATACTGTTTGTATTGTATGAAGAGATAAATGCATGTGAATGGCTTCTTACCATGCTAACATCAGCTATAAAATGTTGGAAAAGACTTTAGATGCTCAGTTCCTTTCTTCCCTTTCACCAGCTTTACAATTTTATTGTATTTTTAATTTGAAACAATATAAGGAAGAAAAAATTATGCCCTTATATCTGTAAAACTCTACTGATGTTAGCTGATATAAAAGATACAGAATACAATATAAAGACAATGCTAGTGGGATTTTGAACAAGGTGAAATAGAGATAACAATAACAAAGAAAGTTTGGGATGTTTTCCTCTTAAATTTGTGAAATATATGAAGAAAAATACTTACATATCTAATAGTTTTAGTAAAGAGAACAAATTATACCACAATCCACATATTGAGCCCAATATAATCATGACTGTAAAATAAGCAAGAAATGTAAACTCTTTCTTTCTTTTTAAACAACAAAATAATTGAAGCTTCCTGATTTTTGAAAAATGGCTTCTATAAGCAGCTCTGTGTCAGAAATCTACAGCCATGCTCTGAAACTGTAACAATTGCAAAACACTAAAATATGAAACCACAACTCTTTAAAAGTTTTGGAATCCTATTGAAAGGCCTGGAACTCAATCTTACCTTAGTACCACATACGTTCAAATTTTCCTACTAGTCTGAATCTCAGGCACCACTTGCTTTCTTTACATAAGAGCTTCCTCTTTGGGGCTTCTTTATTCTTTATAGTCAAAACAACTTACACATCTATTGCACTATCCTTTTCCTGACATAGTATCTCCACTGATAACACATCACTCACAGTCCCACCTCACTTTAAAACTTCAGTGATAAAACTAGTCAATCAACAAACCAAAAACCCAGTACCCATCCTTCAGCTGTTTATGATCAGAAAAAATTAGTCAAGGATTAGCCAATTCTTAATTCTCCTCCTCTGTATAGCAAGTCAGAAACATAACAATAGACTGCAACAGCTAAAGTTTCAAGAATCAACTTCCTCCCCTCTTCAAAGAGCTGATAAAAGACAGCTCAGACAATATGATCCTCAGCTGTGTGATATATCATCATCTTCAGTCTTTGCAAATCTGAGTGCGTGATATTTCCCTTGCTGAGTGGGAGCCCTAGGGAGTTTTCAGTAACTCCTCCACCTATTTTTGTTCACGTTCTTCATGTACCAGCAGTGTAGAAGCACAGTACATTTATGTCTAACAGATTAGTACTATACAGCAGGACCTACATATATTGATTCCCCAACATACCCAAATTTTCACCCATAAGTATGTGCAAATATTCTGTAATACTAAATAACTTATACAAAGAAAGCCTCATCCTGTTAAAAAGACTACTTAAAACTGGTTTATAAGATAATTGTACTTTGTCCTCTTTACAGCTAACACGTAAAAGGTACTTTTCTAGTATATTACAACAGAAGAGAAGCTGTTAAATAAAACAAAGAAAACCCTTTTTTTGAATATGTATGTTCATTTTATTATACTTTGCCTACATACTATCAAGTGAATAGAACAGACACTGGCAAGAGCAGTACAGATTTTATTGAAGAAGCCTGTAGGGCTTTAGATTTATAGTTCTGGTTAAAAACATCAAATGACCTTACATTAGACCAAAAAAAACCACCAAAAAAATATTAAGCATGTTTTTTCTGTGAATTGGTGTATGTAATCTCATACTTATCTCTTGTGCATCTTTTGTGTCTGAGGAAAAACTTTGAAATGTCTCTGAAACATATGAAAAGAATTGTAAATCTTCATGAATTCAAAAACTTCCTAAAAGAAACAAGCAATAATAAACTCTTTTCAAAGATTTACTATATAACATTGAGAAAAATTTTTAGTCATATTCAGCTTGAAGGATTTTTTAATTTATTTTAAACATCAGTTAAATGCAGGTGGTCTTAGAAATCAATCAGCTAAATTAATATTTATTTTTATTTCATTTTGAGTGAGATGTAGACGCATCCAAACAGGGTTTTGGAAGCAGTATGCCATGAGTTGTCTTTGGACACATCTTTATTCAAATTGAAGTTATATTATTTCCTTCCTCACCTGTAACCTCACCTGTTCCCACTTGCACAGAAGAAATGCATTTCCTTTGGCTATCTGAGTAAGATAAATATTTGAATGGTGGTGTTTTCAGAAGAGTAAAGACAAGGATGCTATAGGAACAACTGTGGAGAATGATGAGGGTTGATAAGGCAGGGGATAGAGTACAAAGTTGCATGTAAAACTTTGTGAAAAATAATAATAGGGATAATAACAGTTTTCTTACATATCCAGATAATCTATCAACATTGTTGCTATTAAAAGAAATTTTTCTTGAAACAGCTAAAAAGGCTTCAGTTCCAATGAGCCTTAGCATATCATCTGCAATCGATACATCACAATCTTCCTCATGTATTTTTTACAATTGACAAAATAGGACTTTACAAACCAAGAGAGACAGAAAAAATAATTTATGACCTACTTGCAATCACTGTCTATGCCCTATATTTTTCTTCTCCCTTGCTAATGATATGTACAGCCAGCCCCATTCCAAACCACAAATACTTCTGTAAATCAAATTTCAGTAGGTGTATTGCTTATTTTCCCTACCTAATCCTACATGACAGGAATCAAAGAGTTGCAAGGATTAGAAGTTAGACAACTACACAGATATGTGCAAAATCAGACTTTAGGACAGTGTTTTCTTTTTTACATCCTGTCGCTTTGGAAATACTCATTTTTCTTTCTCATATTGATGGTAAAAGGTGAAGATCATGTTCAAGATACTACACTCACAGGAGTAAGAGCTAATACAGCTGCACTAAATCACTTAACACCTTTGTTCTTATCACATTTTTGTATACTGTTGATGACAATTGACAGGCACATAGTCACCAAAGAAATAATTATGCATTTTAAGACTATACAGTACTAGCAGGTTAAAACTGTCAACTAAACCTTCCTAAGTTATTTCACAGTAGCAGGGCAACTCAAGAGCGCTCTACTGTGTTATGGATTACCTCTTACTGTGTTGGTCTGTTCTCAGCCTGCTGAGCAAGTTCATAGTCTGTTGGAACAATGAGAAAAGAAAAGATAGCACCCTTCTGTTCGATAACTTATTTGGAAGCACAATTTCACATTTTTTGTCCCCTTTTAAAATACAGACAAAATGCTGACAGATTTCTCTCTGTATAATATAAATCCTTTTAAAAAAAAAAAGTATACTAAAACATACAACATGCTACTTTGTGCATAATATATCATGTTTCAAGCAGAACAGAATTAAAAAACAAACAAGCCAATAGAAAATTAAAATTTACAATGATGCTTGCAGGAACAATCAGAAAAGTACAATTAGAAGTCATGAGCAACCTACTTAGCATAATATTTCATTCTATTACAGCTTGGGTGCAAATCTGTGTTTGGACAAAAAAAACCATAGAGATACCACCAGATGAGAATCTCCCACATTTATAATAGCATGTACATGCAGTCCAAATTCACAGACACAGATGACTACATGGTATTTAAAAGAGTGGGGGAAAGGAACAGCAAATCACACACTCTGCCCCCAACAGTGTCAGTCTGTTACCTACTGTGAATTCTTGAAGACTTGTACCCCAACTTGCATTAAACACATCAAATGTACTAGCTGCTGATCCCTTCTGGTGTCTTTTATTCTCTAAAGATACAAGTGAGCTATATTATGTTCTTATACTTTGCCTTATCCCCCCCAGTTAAATGTTCTCTAGATTGGGTCACCCAGAATTTTTAAACAAAAATGAAGTATGTCATTCTTCTTGAAAGGAAAATGTTCATCATTTTTTAATCAACTTTGGTCAGAATAATAAAAAGCAAAATGTACCTCAGCTCCAAAAAATTTTGATGTTTTCCTGTAGGAAGTTATTGATTTGCTATTCTGAAGTGACTTGCCAAACAAAGAACATTTATTTATTTGAGCTTGATTGCTAAGGAAATGATGCCAATGTGATTACACTAAAGCACTGCTGCCTCTCTGCATTCAGGAAAATCACTGAATAACTTTTGAGACAGTTGCTGACTGCAAATAAATTTGACAAAAAAAACAAGGAGACCCAATGATTATGAAGATCTTGCAACTTTATGGAAACAAGCCACTGCTAAAGTGGGGGAACCTTATACATTTCCTAACTGCAGAAGACCATTATTTGCAGCTCCCATCTTAGACTGCAAAGCCAAAGGAGTCCTTATGCAGCATTAATTCACTTATGTCCCAGGATCTGACTTACTTTTTAAAGTTTTTAAGATATGAAAAAAAAAAAAAAAGGGGGGGGGAGGTGTTTTTTATTTTATTTTAGCATATAGAAATGAATATCTTGTCTTTCTAAGAAACATTTAAAATTTCCTTTTACTGTGAATTTCAGTGATTTGCTCTGTTTAGAAACATAAGAATGTTAAATACCAGAATTTTCTTTAAATAAGTGGGGAGAAAATCCAGGCCACATTCTGGTCTTAATTTAGAGTTGCAGAAAAGATGACAAGAGGAAACAATTTTAAAGCATCAACAGGCAGTCACAGCTGGTGGGAACCCCATTCCTGCATTCATACCAGCTCATCTGACCCAAGTCAGCTCAAAGAACTGAGGAAGTATAGAGGTAACATAAAGCCAGATGCAACTCAAGACATCCTCCACCAAGTGGTGTCTGCAATATGTTTATGATGAATGAGACAGATGCAGCCCTGTCTGGGATCTACTCTGACATTTTTAAAAGCAGTAATAGCATTAACAGTGAAGATTAGAAATATTCAGAATCATTAAAGCCTGATAAGTTGGATCATAAGTTGCTCCCACATCCTAAGGCGCTATAACAACAATGTCAATCAAAGAGTTAATATTTAATGCATCAGATAAGAACTGATGTTTCAGACATTTGTTTTAATTGTTTTAATTTGAAAGCAGGCTCTCAGCATTCAAAGCCATCAAGACATTATGTTAAGAAAAATTCTATTTCCAACCTTTTGAAATGCTGGAAAAAATTACAAAAAGAAATCATGTTCTGATTGATACTGTCCTTTAGAAGTAGATAACAGATGACATACTACTAAAGGGATTCTCAGAAATGCAAGTGAAATTATTCAGAATATTTAACGATGTTCCTTAACTACTTATAGCTCTTACTCTTCCTAAGAGTCAAGTGATATTGTTTTTTCTTAAAAAAACAGTAACAACTACTTTACATATAAATTACATAAACTGGCGATTATTTTCTATTCAGGGATATGACTCTTTCAACTAACCTTTTTGGTTTATGCTCTAGATAGCATGTAGCAAAGGGAACTTTTTCCCAAGTAGTAAAACAGATTTACCATAGATTTTTACATAGCAGTTAGATTATTTTAATCTAACTGGTTTAGTTTTAAATTCTGTTTATCAGTAATTTATGCCTCCAAGTGGACAGCACATGTTTGGGACTCAGAAGGGCTACCTGCGAGGGAAGAAAAGATTAAGAGTGCCAGAAAAATACCTGTGGGTTAAGTAGCTGAAAGGTGAGGAAACTTCAATCCATAAAGGCACAGAGCCCATTAGCAACACTTTTTTTGTGTTGCCTTTATTGTTAAAACTTCAGTGTGTGAGGCAACTAAAGAGAAAACTGTAGGTAAGTACCAACTAGAAGCATCAACACACTCAATGAAATTCACCCAACCTTCAAGCTAGTATAAAATATTGCATAGTCTCAATGTCATACTTGTCATTATAGAGCTTTTGTGTTGTCATAATTGTGACAGACTAAGAAATGACCAAAGCAAAGTCTAGAGACAGAAGAAATCCTACCAACATATATGATTGAACAAAAAAAAGAGAAGGTCCTAGACACACAAGTGTATCTTTGGATCCCTTGCCTGAAGATTAAAATGTATCATAACAACTACTGGCAAGTTCAAGAATGCAAACACAGAGCAATTCATTAACATCAAGACTTGTTCTCTTGATCTGAGAATACTGTCTTTGCCTTAATTGCACACAGGCCTTTAAAGGATTAGCAAGATATTAATGTTCCTATGATCTCTAGTATGATACAACAAAAATGTTAGGAAGGGGTTAGGAAGTAATCTTGAAGAAAGAGTTCAAGCATAGTTCAAAGCAGTATTATTAACTCAATGTCTTCACTTTCAAATCACAGAACCATTAGGGCTGGAATGGACCTCTTCCAGCCCAAACACTCTGCTTAAGTAGGGTAAGCTAAAGCACATCATCCAGAATTATATCCAGTTAGGTTTTCAATATCTCCATGTATGCAGAAGTCACAAACTCTCTGGGAAACCTGTTCCAGCATTTGGCCACCTCACAGAAAAACAAACAAACAAACAAACAAACAAACAGTGTGTTCTTGTTCCATCTTATTTGTATGGAATTTCATGGGTTTTAGTTTGTGTCCATTGCTTCTTGTCATGTCATTGGGCACCACTAAGGAGAACCTGGCTCCCTCTTCATTTCTTCCCATCAGGTATTTATACACATTAATAATATCCCCCACCCGAGCCTTCTCTTCTCCAGGCTAAACAGTCCCTCCTCTCTCAGCCTCTCCAGAAAGATGTTCCAGTCCCTGCATCATCTTTGTGGCTCTGCACTGGAGTTGCTCTGGTCAGACCATATGGTTTTTGTGCAGGGGTGGCCTCCCCAGGGCTTAGCAGAGGGGTAGGTTCCCCTCCCTCAACCTGCTGGCAACACTCCTCCTCATGCAGCCCAGGATGTTGCAATCATTCTTCAGAGTTCATTACAGTTCTGTTCTTTTCAGATTCTTGTTCAAGAATCTAGAGTGGAAAATAAAATTGTTCCTTCAATAAAAATAAAATCACACTCTTTATGTATTCAGACACAGTAACCATTTATGTACTAGAATACTCTTTGTGCAGCACATATCGAAGGTTAGCTGCTATAAAACTCAGAATGGGGGTCCCATGTTCTACTTTGAAATGTAACTTCACTTTGTTCCGGCAGTGGATATATCATATCCAGAGAGAAACAGCCATACTACATCCAGACAGCACAGCCACCTTGGAGTTCCTTACAAAGCAAGAACAACTAAAATTACAGACCGACAAATACATCTATATTATTTATGACACATGGGTGCTGGGTTTTTTTGGGGGGTGCAATTATGTCTGTACTTCAGAGCTTTTAATTACTATAACTGATACAACAATGATCTGAATGAATAATTTTAGGCCAATTATTACAGAAACATTTTGTATCACCAAAACTTTTGTAGATATATTTTTAGCACCACTCTCCATGCCATCGCAATGCTAAGAGAAATTCTTCCCAGATTTGCCGCACAGTGAGTATATATATATGTGGGGGATAAAGCTGTGTGAGGAACAGGAAAGGCTGAATTGATTGGCCTGCTGGAAATTCTGCTTTCATTTATAAGGCTTCTCATGAAGGTAAATCGTGAGTGATCCAATAATTCTGAGTTGAAAAGCTCAGCACTGCTCACCTGAATGAAAATTAAAACCTTCTTTTTTCTTTTTTTCCTAGATGCTAGATGCCACTATCTGTTTCACTGCTGTCCTTCCCTTCATAAATACTTCAGAGCAGCAGAAGAGTAAGATTTTTATGAGTAAGATTTTTTCACTCACAGCTAAATTAAGAATAGAATAACTTCTGCAAGACCTTAAAATTATTTTATAAGGATTTGACCTACACAAGGGAAGGCAGACACCAATCAATCTTTTCTTAAAATAGTTTAATCTTAGCCATAATTATTTGAGATAGTTTTGTTGTTTGTTTTTTAATTTGAGAGACAAGATACTTTTAGAATAATTCATACGTTCATGACTGGAGAGAGATTTTTGTGGAAATTTCAGGTGACAGATCAAAAAGCAAATAAACAGTTACGGAATTGCTAACTATAATGGAGATTTCTCAAATGAGTTGTGAGTAATGTCATGCCTGCATCAATATTCCATGTAAAAATCACCAGAATTACATTATTGATTTGACTAAATTTATTGCTATTCTGATTATTCCGATCCATTACTTTTGAAAACAGTTTTAAATTAATAGCAAAGATATATTCTAGGTAATATGCTTCTGGGAGATTACTGTGCTTTTCAGCTGGTTAAATCCACTCAACCTTCAGTGTGGGGCTGCAAGCACTTCTAAATTGTGTAGCAGTCTTCCACAGAAATCATCAAGAGTCATGTCTTACTGCTTTCATAAAATGTGGTTTACACCTCTCTGAGTAATTGAATTTTGCTAGGGTTATGGGCAGGCTGCATATCTGTGTGCACCAAAATACTATGCAGCCCTTGGGAAAAAGCAGCTCTTCTATTGTATGAAGTCTAATCAGAGATTACTTTGTGAAATTTATGCTGAACATTTTTCACTTTAAAATGTTAATTAACAAGGAGATGATTTTGTCTAGGAGAAAGAAAAGTCCCATAGAGTTATAACTGCTCTTAGAGAAGTCTGGAAAGGCTTCTTGGATATTATATAAATATTAAGTCTCTAATATATTCCATTACTGGTATAAGTATGAAACAACTCTCTCTACTGCCAAAAAAAAAAGTTAGTTCCAACAGTCAGGTCAAAATCTGACACCTGATGAAGATCACAAATGAAGAATGAGTCATGCAAAGATTTGGCAGGACTTTCCCTAATGTGGATAAATACTAAGAACTAAAGAAACCATCAAATTATTCACTGCTATGCACAAAATATTTGGAAACAGAGCAAAAGATAGACAGACAGACAGATAGATGATAGATAGATAGATAGATGATAGATAGATAGATAGATAGATAGATAGATAGATAGATAGAAAGAAAGAAGATGGATAGATGGATAGATGGATAGACATCCACAGGTACAAATATAAGAATTAATTAACAAGCACACAAACAGGAAAGCTGTTTGTTTCAAACAAACAGGAAACACTTGCTAAGGAGAACAGGTAGACAACTTAAATTATAGTCAACCTGTGACACTCAGCAGTCCATACCTATCAATCAACTTTTTCTCACTGCTTTTAATGGGTTATGGAGAAAACCTCAGTTCACTGATTTTTCTCCCCAGACTGTGGAAATAAAAACACAGCACAATTTCTGCTTGATGTTTAATATTTTTGGCACAAGAGGGAGAAAAAACAAGTTCTTCACAGAAAACTGCAATAAGAACAAAGTCAGTTTTATAAAACAAGCCAGCATCATATCTCCCCTTGTGAATACAGTGCATGTTTAAACTAACAAAGTCATTGAGAAATATAATCCTCTCCCTCATTTTCATTAGTCTTATTTTGTTTCTTAAGAGTCCTGGCAGGTTATTAAAGAAAGTACTGTTCAGGAAATAAATAGTGTAAAAAGCTACAATATAATGCCTTAAGTCTTAATTGCAATCAAGACTGCCATGCTTAAAAATGTTTATATTGCTACATATATTCCAGGAAAATCTTATGATTTTGTATATCTTAACATTATTGATCTCAATATCACCTTGAACATTGCATTTCCTCCCCAGTGGAGGCCAATGCTGCTTGGAAGGTTGATACTGCTGTTTAACATTTGTTGACAAGATTTACCAGTTTGGTAAATCTTACCACAGCCCAGCTCTCAGCCACATCGCTAGCAAAGATCCAGCAAATCATTTTATACCCCATATGTTTTGTAACACAATAGCAGTATTGTCAGGCCAAAGCCCTCTCTTCAGAGTCTTCAGGACGGTGGTATTGAAGACAGGTCTCTGAGAGCTCACTTTCCCACCAAGTACTCCCAAGCCAGCTAGATATGAGCAAGCAGCAGTCCTGCCTGTCACAACACCAGATC
This sequence comes from Strix uralensis, assembly GCF_047716275.1. Classification (NCBI taxonomy): domain Eukaryota; kingdom Metazoa; phylum Chordata; class Aves; order Strigiformes; family Strigidae; genus Strix; species Strix uralensis. The sequence goes on along the minus strand of NC_133972.1, from coordinate 99,001,815 downwards.
TCACTTCACAGAGAGTAAAACAATCTTTGTAGCACCACAATCCATTGAAAAACCTAAGGACATGAGTTTGTTTAGTAACAATCTATTAGAGACAATAATGAAATATTTCACAATGCCCTCAAAACCTTAACAAGTATGGTATCAAGATGAGTAGACTGTACAATTTACTGGCAGACTGCTGAAGAAATGCACTGTCGTCTGCTTTGATCACAATGCTTGAATAAAAGCAAAGTTTTTATGTTATGGAAATTTTAAGAATTTTCACTTTGTTCCAGTAAAGCCAAGACAGGACAAGAAAGTACTCTCCCAATGTGTAGCCCAGTCACCATTTGTAAACAGAAAACACAGTAGCATCTATCAGAAAGTGTAATACTTTGTATACTGTACTTTGATAGTACTTTAATACTTTAATTCCTCTGCCACTACTCTGTCTTTCCTAAAAAAGCAAATGAAACACCACTGTAACAGGTTGAAAGCAGACACAAAATTTTTTAGTTTTCAATTTCTCTGTATTCCTTAGGAAATCAAGATTAAGTGATTCACTGATATTTAAAAATCAACAGGAAGGTATCATTATAAGTATCTTTTTTTGCATCAGCTGTGGCTCTGTTTAAAGATATCTGAGGTTGATGAAAAACGATGTCACAGTTTGATACTTTACAGATAATGAAGGGAAAACCATCCTTTTTTTGTCTTTCTTTTTTTAGACTAAATGCAGATGCTGCAAGAAGCACAGAAATGACATTATGGGGACCTAAGTGAGACAAGGGCTCCTTTCTGCCAGTCAGAAAAGCTGAATGCTGACATTTGAAATAGTTATAGCCTAACCAGACATGATGGGCAAAGGCCAAAGCAGAAATGGTGGCACAAGGAAGGGAAAAGATCAACCCAAATGCCACATGTCAAACCAATAACAAGAACCATTCCCAACTCCCAAGATCCCACAGGGTGCTGTCTTCAGTGGTGCACGAGTAAATACCCCTTGCCTCAGTTTCCCCAGACAACATCTCTTTATCTGCCTGGAAATTCTCTTTGGGTAGAATGAAGCAGGGTTTCGACTGGTGTGGGTTTCTCTGTTTGGTTTTTGGCAGGGAGGTAGCTTTTAGCATTTGCCTGGGATTTTCCGATGCCTGGCAGTTTGGTTAGAAAGCACAAGCAGTGAGCCCAGACCTTCAGGGAAATTTCTAGGTCACATGCAAGGCTAATGTTTCCAGGAAGCATCAGACAAGACTTCTTTTTTTTCACCTTTGTGAATCAATTCATGTGAATGAGGAAAACATTTAAGAATTTTCATGTAAAAAGCTATAAGGAAACAAAATATTTAATATGACTAAGTTTATAGAAGCATAATGCATCAAATGGACACTTGAGTCTAGGACAGCAGAGAGGAATTGCAGGATACATTATGCCTGTGCAGTGCCCAGGTATGCATAGCAAAGACAAATAAAAGTCTACAAGCTCAGATAACCGCACTGTCCATTTTGAGAAGCACTCAAAGAAAAACTAGCTACCCATTTCTACAACTGAATATATTGAGACATTGGCTCTTTAACTTTGCTTTCTAACTTGCATCTATCACGATGCTCTAAAGAAACATAAAACTATCTTTTAGTTATACTGATCTCATACAGAGGAATCTTGGAAAGCAGCCTCAGGCACTGACAAAAAGTTTGTCCTTCACAATAACCTGATCAGTAAGACACATCCAAGGAAAGAAAGCAAACTAATTCTTACAAGTTCCTCTTTTTTTACAGCCCTTGTATAACAGTGCTAGTTTCAAAATATGTCAGTTACAGTTACACCTGTCCTTCTACAAAATATCTGAAACTTTTAGGTGTGTCATACAATGAGCAAGTAAAGCAGTCAAAAATGTTACAAAACATTCATAATTCCAGTTGTTGCATGAAAAATTCAGTTCTAATGATGTGATGGTAACATTGCATATCTCTATATTCTCAAATAGAAGGAAATGTTAATTTATCAGGTTAGATTCCCATTCTCTTTTCTAGGCAATTAACATTACAGAAATGAAAATGCAGTAGTCTTCGTTATTCATGCAGCAGGGCTGGTTAAAATCTCAGTTTATTTTACCCCCTACATAGTCTTCAATCCAGCTGTATATTTTTCTATAAATTGTATTTCAATTTCTAAGGACTAAGATTAGGTCCATGGATCCCTGTTTTCTCCTCTGAAGTCTGTATTTAAAATTCAACCTTTAAAAAGTTCACACTTTCTGGAAGTGTGATCACATCTATTCTATTGCTGAGTCTTGCCATTCTTTGGCGACATGGTTCATTACAATATGAGAGTCATGGTCTGCTCGTATTTACACTGGGGTACATCTGGAACAACTTGGGGCTGCAGAATAAATATGATGTAGATGACGAAGTTTTCTATTAGAATTGCTTTTAGAATAAATCTGTGGAGAGAATAAGGACTAAACCATAATGCTGAATTGGAGACCAATTTCATTGCTGTGGGCTGAAACAAGAAAAGTCTAACCAAATATATAGCACAGCATTAAGCCCTATCTGTTACTTGATTAGCACTCCAGACCCAGATTCTGATCTCTGCCCCAGCTAGTGTCAATCCTGCCTCTGAAGAGACACACACCTTCCCACCATTTGGGCCAGGGAGAAGGAGGGGAACACCTCCCATCCTGCCCAAAATCATGCAAGAGGGTTCCAGTATGAAATTACTTATCCTCACCAGACAACTACATAGATCAGCCCCTCTTCTTATCAGCTTTGTCAGTTTACTCAAAATTTTGTGTGTCTGCTTAACTTTTAAAGTTGCCTCAGCACTGTTTTTTCCCTCTGGTAGAGCCAGTGCCTCATTTTTCTCTTAAAACTGTGGTGCGTATTTCTGCTTTCACAGAGATCAACTGTGGATCTTTTAGACTTAGACTGAACAGAATAGGCTTATTTGATGAAGTCACTTCCAGATGCCAAAGGATACAGTCTCTTTGTAGAAGATAATGTACTCACAGAGTTTCTAGCAAAAGATGGTGTTATTACTAATATTTTCTCTCCTGTGGGCTTGCCAGAGCCCTCTGTCTCAATTGGTATCTATTCAACTCCTTTCTAGGTACATCTGGGACACTGCTGCCTCAGGATGCTCACTACATACAAACACACTGCAAGAGTGGTGAAGTGCAACAGGCTTGTGAACAGCCCTTTGAAGAGTGCAGAGGGGTCAAGTGAGGCCCTTGCAGGGAGTTTTCTTTTATTGCTCCTCTTTCTAACACTCAATCACAGTTTGTCCCTTGTAAGGTTGACATCTCACTCTTATGCTCAGGACATATCGCAGTTTCATTACCATCTAATAAACGTGGTCTTCTGATCCCAAACACCAGCTGAACTACAGACAAATTCTTGCTTTAAGGTAATACCTTTCCTGAATGTATCCAGAAAGAAGTTTCACTTTCAGAACTGTCGGACTTAAGGCAAAATTTTTATTTCTGTGAAGAAGAAATTTCTCATGTGAGAAGATAAGAATATTTTGTGGATTAGTTCCAAGACACATAGAAGTTGATGACCATTTATAACAAACATAAGCGAATCCCTATGGACGCCTATTGCTGGGCACCCATAAATCAAAAACTTAAGATGGCTTTCTTCAGTTACAGCTACTTACATTTTGTCACTATGAATTACAAACAAGAATGCAATGTGTACAATAAAATTACAATTAAAAAAAAAAATCATTCCACAATTTATTTTTTAAAGCATTTTCCTGAAAAGATGAGTATCTCAGTGTGGAAGTAGTATGTCACAATCGTTTCATAAATTAAATTGACTATTCAAGAAAAACTAATCTTTCAATAACAAAATTGACAAATCAAAGGTCCTTATAAATATATTTACATTGTAACTGCTTGTCAGTGATTCATTTCTGTCTAGGAGCCATAATTCCTTCCAAAATGAAATAGTGCCTCTATTATAAAAAAGTTCAGATAGGACATGGCGTTTATATAGTATCATAGACATTCATCCAAGTATGTTTGCATATATGAACTTCAACTTCCTCTCCGGAGTAGTTCAACCAAATTCCATGCTGTCACTGACAAACCCTGTAACCTTTCATAATTTTTATCTGCTATTTAAAGTCGCTGCATATTACAGGGTTGACCTTGTCCTCATGTCACTTTTCTCATAGTGAGTAAAGAGAGTCATATTTCCTCTCAATGCCACTTCTCGGTAATGCCATTTTTAGTAGATAAAACACTGGCTAAGCATAAGAGAGTCCCTAGAAAGTAGAAGCGATGGCACCTTTCCAAAGACTCAACCTCACATCATTTAATGCAGTTCTGGGTACAAGTCTATTGCTCCACATCAATCCCAAGAGCAGAATAGTAGCAATAGTAACAACGACATTATGAAACACTTTACAGAGCCTGTCCTGATCTTCCTTAAAAAGGCAGGCACACTGCTGAACTGTTCTGACTGATCTCTGGTATTATCACTTCCCTCCTTGCATTTTGGTGGCTTAAGCATCCAGAAATAAACTGTAAAAGCAAAGAAAAAGTATGGGATTGCCAATTTTGTTTTCTACATGCCTAAAATCTTAACCCTGAAGAAACTGACTCTTTCCATCCTCTCCTTCCACTCAGCTAACTCCATGTCATGATTACTAGATTTTGGAAGGCTGTACCTTAGCATCAAAAGTGATTTCACATAAGTGAAATGGAAACTTATAGTCTGGGTATTCATTTTTGATCATCACTTTTACTGGATCCTACAGTTTTCTCCCAGAGATATGGATACACATTAGAAATATTTCCTCTGTATTCTTTGTTATTTCATTAATATTAATATGAAAGATAATGTTAAAAGAACTATGTAATGGAGTTTCTTTTAAGTGATTAGTAAAAGACATGCTGAGGAGGGAGGCAATAGTAGACACTCTTTGAATAGTTTTGCATTGAAATGGAGCAGTTGGAAAGATTTTTTTTATCTCTTTTTTTTTTTTTTTGGAACATGTTAAGGATGTTTATGACTAAAGGTAAATAAAATCTTTTGACGGATTATCGGGAACAACTTAAACGTGCTTGGCTAATATATTTCCATCTCATATGATGAAAATCTGTCTTTCCTTTGGATAAATGCACTATTCCCAGTGTAAAAGAAGCACTCTGCATAGGAAAAAAGGTATGATACTACAAGTGAGAAGAAAAAAAGTGATCTATAGAGATTGTCAAAGATTGTTTACAGATCACACATAAATCAGCATTAACACAAAATTTACATCCTTATAAAACTCTTTATGATCTTTAACCTCATAAATACATCATAATCAAGAAGTCTGTAACCTATGGTGACAGACCATCTCTGCTATGCTATATTGTGACCTATTTTTTTTTTTCATCTAGCAAGAGGCACCTATCCCTATCCCTTCTATTCCCCATTGATGACTCAGCCAAAAATGATCTGGAGATTATTTTGGAGGAGGGAATGTAACCTCACTTACAAGATAGATGATTAACACTTTTAGACATGCACTTTAGTTACAGTTCTGAAGTAAACATATTCCTGTATAAACTCTTGACTACCTTCTTATGACACAGTAAGCATGAACCCTAAAATATTGTAGTAATCCCATTGCAGCTATCCACGGAGTTTTACATAGCCTGAACCCCACTCCAGAAGCTGCACAGACTCATAACTCTAGGATCAACTCTGATCTTAAGTCCAAAAACAGTTGTCTGCTTTCAGAAAGTGCTAGGCCAGTTTGCATGACATTGTAGGTAGAGTGAGGAAAGTAATTCTGAAAAATGAAGATTTACATCATAGTTCTGTTACTTCTAGGAATAACCTATTCTGGTCAATCTATTGTAATTTTTTTGAGATTTAAGACTGAAAACCTTTCTTCTCTTAATGTATTTAGAGAAACTAGGTCCCCTATTTCTAGACAGTATCATGATATTATGCAATTAAATGTAGATGTGAGAGCATATATACACATCCCTACAAAACGGAATACAGGAAAATCTTTATACTTTTATTTTCCTTCTGTGAAAACCCTTCACTATTTGACTGTCCACACTGATGTTTAACTGTTCACACTGATGCTTTTCTTGTGAGAAAAAAAAAAAAAAAAAACAAAAAACAAAACAAAATCAGTTTTTTCACTGTTTCACTTTCTTGACAGCTTCTGCAACGTGCTTTGTTTTTACTAGGCTCAAGTAAATACAGGTTCAACAAACTCATCCTCAAAAAACAGCTGTGTTGCTATCAAAAATGTCAGGTTACATCCACTACACAGTATGTGAGATACAGTAATTTTACAAAACTCTAAAAAATATATACTTCTCTGCTAAGGAACTAATTATACTGTGTCTCTTCTGACTACCTAAATCAAGGAAACTAGTGTCAAAATTAACCTTTATAAGAAGAACTGGAAAGTAGAACTGGAAAACTGAACTGAAAAAGATTCAAAGAGGAATAAGAAAGGCCCTCAAACCACTATGGAAAACAAGCAGGAATTTGCAAGAAATAGAAAAGAAGCCAAGCAAACAGATCAGAACAAAAATCTGCACAGAAGAACAGCCTGAAAAAAAATTAAATAGGAGGAGCATGTCATATTTCAGCAAGAGCAAAAATCAATTTTATATTCCTCTGATATGCCAGCATTTAGAAAAAAAAAAAAAAATGTCGTAGTTTTAAAAGTTGGAGCAGACATTTTTATTAAGAAGAGGTAGAAAGGGAGGTAATTGAATAGAAAGTCCAAAGAGTGAAAAATCTTTGACAAGCCTGAGACTTCAAAGTGAAAGCTATTGGAAACAGGCAGACAGAACCGTAAGATACCCAGGCTTTGAATATAACACCTGCACAACTTTATCTACAAATAGAGAGTAGAGCTAGAGAAAATATGCATCTACAGTAGGACAGCAATTTCAAAAGTTTTCTGCACCCAGTAGTACTTACTGGATTTCTCTGCTTGCTCTACCTGTGATTAGTAAGAAAAAGCTCTCAAGACATCACTAATTTCACAGCAGTGAGTAATCCTCATTAAGGACAACCACTTTCCATAGAAATCATCAATATTTATGGCAATTCATGGTCATGAGCTGGCCAGGCTCCACTTTTAAACAAGGAAACAGAAAACAAAAAGTGTTTTTTGTCTGAGGAGACAAATACGAAAAAGCTGGTGTATTCAATATTAGTTATCCATCAAACTGGCAAGAGAACAAGCTACAGTTCTCCATCTGGGAGAGGACTTTGATTTACTGAATAAAAAAAGGAAGAAATTTTGCAAAGCTGTATAATTCTCCGTTGAACACTTCTGGTTCACAGGAAGAGAGAAATGGTTTGTAAAGTTAAAAATACAAACCGCTTCTTTGTTTTATGAGAAAATAAGCAAATTAGCAAATAAATCGTTAAAAACAAATTAGAAGGCCTTTATATACATCATTGCTTAGCACTTCCTTAGTGCTACCAGTTTGCTGGGTTTGACATTAATCAATTAAGGAATAGGTTTCCTTTAACCTAGTTGGCATAAGTTTAGATGAGATCAACCCTCTTCAGTAAAAGCATAACTTGGGAATGGATCAGTACCCTATTAAAAAAAAATCAGTTACAAATAACTATTAATACCCCTTCACTAACTGCTGCCTATCACAAAAAAAAAAAAAAAAACCAAACCAACCAACCAAACAAAAAACAAGGAGCACATCAGTTTTGAGTAAAAAGTAATCTGCATTAAATATATAATTTAAATTAAGATTACAAACATACCTCAGTTTAGCCAACCAAAGTATTAAGCACATGAGTACTTTACACACCATTATGACAATGATGTTTTGGGTTAAGCCCTTGTAAGAAGGTCTAACAGTTCAGACCATGGAAATGTTTTCAGAAGTCACTATAAACAAATTTCCAGAGCTTCAATTTTCTTTCAGTACAGCATGCAAGAGAAATTACTGGAGGAGGGAAGTTAATAAAGAAATAGAACTTGTTTTCCAAACAAGCAAGTTTGTTATTTTTCTCATGACAGTAAAAGTGGTAGTAGGTCACTTGCACTGGTCACCACAAGGTTCCTTCGGAGAAACAGATGGATAAATAATTAATCTGGCTGGAAGGGACCTCTGGAAGTTCTCTTGTCCAACCCCCACTCAAATTAGCACTAATTTAGAGCAGGATGTTCAGGACTTTGTCCAATCAAGTTCAGAGTATCTCTAAGGATGGAGTTTCCACTACATCTCTGGGCAATCTTTTCCACCTTTTGAACATACTTATGGTTCTAAAAAAAAACCAGCCTACTACTTAATTTAAGTTTCCAAATTCCAACTTGTGTTCATTGTCTCCTGTCTTACCACAATGCACCTGAGAATTGTCTGGCTCCATCTTCTCTACACTATCTAAGCAGTTAGAAAGCAGTAAGGTTCCCCTTTTTTCCTCAAGGCTCAACAAATTCGGTTCTCTCAGCCTCTCTTCATGTGTCCTGTGCTAAAGCCCCCTGATCATGTGGTGTGGTGATCTTCTGTCAGGCTTGCTCCAGGTTGTCGGTGTTTTCCTTGTACCGTTTTCCTTATTCTTTTCATTACTCTCATTAAAAATAAAAGAGCTTCTTGCACCAAATGGTCTATCAGCTTTACCACAAGAGTACTTCAACAATAAATTACAAAGAACTCTAGCTTTATTAATAACCGAATAGCTTGGCATGATAAATGAATTGCTAAGAGAAAAAGAAAAAGAAAGAAAATCCTCAGTTAGTAGATTTCTAATTTCAGTTTTAGTTCTAATATTATGTGAGGCTCTAACAGAGCTGTGACATTTATATTGGCTGAGGACTTAACCCCAAGACAGATCTAATGTGAGTCAGAAGACTACTTTTCAGATCTAGAAAAGAATCTGGTAGCCAAGTAACCTGCTCATTTTATACCACAGAAGAGATTTGTAGCCTTTTGCAGGATGCTTCTTCCATCATAGCCCTGTTTTATCTGCTTAAGTTCATACTGAATACTGCATATTTTTTCTAGAAAATAGACCAGCACAATAAATTGAAAAATACAGTTTTTCTTGTATCTTGTTACAGAGATTTCAGTCTGAATTGAAGCTCTAATACTGCTGGAACAGAAATTGTAAATGAACCTAACAAAAAACACAAACTATTTTTGCAGTAAAGTTGCTGATCAAAGATCTGAGTGAAACAAATACGATTTGATGATGTTATTTTAAAATAGTCATTCAGTAACAAAAAGGAAAATGAAATTTTGAAAAAGTAAAAATGAAATTATATAGGTTGTAATTTGTTTCCTTTAGAAAAAAATACAGTCATTCAGTGCCATGGAGAGTGTTACTGCCACTTCTGGATGTACAAAATATTCTGAGTTTCTCCCTATAAGGGGCTTAAGGCAGCCTTTCCAAGTTGTGGGTTCAGGATACAAAATAACAGCTGAGTAACAAATACAAACCAGTACTGCAACTATCTGGGTCGACACAACAGTAAATCCAGTAAATTAGTAATACCAGGCTGAAATTAATATCTGGGTGTAGAAAGACTTACATAGCCATGGTTATCAGGCAGGCTGGCATGAAGCAGGGCAGGCTGCTTCTCCAGACCAGAGACTCAGACCAGCTGGCAGGCTCAGGGAATGCCAAATTCCACAAGTAGACTGTCCTCTCTTATGGTTGAGTCATAGAAGCATGATCTTGGCTTATTAACCAGTCATCTCACCCCACCTCTGTTCCCACATTGTGCTGCTCGTCTCCCTTGTGTACATGGTGCTTGGACACTACCTTAAGTGGTAACACCATCAACATACGGGGCCATAGCCATACAAAGAGTGTGCTCACCAAAAGGATCTATAGGTGTATAAGGTGTGGGGTCACAATGTGGAGAATTACCATATAAGGTCATACTAGCCCATGCTCTGCATAGAGAAAAAAAAAGGTTTCTGAACATGACAAACGTGCAATTGTCAAAAATTATCTTTATTTTCAGCAACTTAAAATTAATTTATTTGAATTTAGCCATCTATTATTTTGGTTTTTTAAAAGAATTTTCTAATGGACATGATGGAATATTTTATAACATGCCTTCTTACTTTCAGTGGCCAGACTGAAGAAAGAACTGATCAGTTAGTCTTCTGAGGAAAAATAAAAGACCTGTAATAATCTTGAGGTAAAGTGAAATTTCACATTTCCCTTTGAAGTTTTATGTAAATCAACAGTTTAAACCCACTTTTTAAATGTGACTTCAGGAGACAGACACCTGAATGTGAACATTTCTCCATGGCTGGCCAAAGACATCTTTCAAAGCACCTGCACAGAGAAGTTCCTTTATTCTCATCAACAGCACTTATGGCACATGCTCAGGAACAGTGACACAAATCCTTTCCCCTTCTCCCCTAGAGAGCATTCACACACAGACTTTCCACTCTGACTGTTCCTCAAAGGAGGAAAATAGTATGCATTTACCTTTTAAAATTGTAACTATCACTGCCAGATTATGAGGTCCTCACAACAACTGCAAGCAGAACATCAGTCTAGACCAGAAAGATAGATCTGATTGGTCCTGGGTCTGGCCCTTTCTCAGCACTTCAGCAGAATACTACTTATTTTCTCCCATTTGGTCCTTTTGAGACAGACGACCATATATAACGTGTATCCAAATGCCAGACTGAGAACTCTAGTAAAAAGGATATTGCAGAAGAGATGAGGTGACCTAATCCCTAGATCACTTTCCATGTATGTGACACCATCAGCTTCATGTTTTGAGGACGCTATGCCTATATGCACATGATATGACTAAAGAATGCTTATGTCTTCCAGCTGGAGAAGGATCTTCATTCTTTTGGTCCTTGAACTACCCATGTGAGGGTTATGAACTGGGCTGCTAAATTCTTTTTGGACCAGTGTGTTTCTGAGCAAGCACAGAGGCACAGCTATAAACACCTAGCAGACCTACAAATTAATATATCTACAACTTGAGTATCTCCAGCACTAACCAGCATAGAAAGCTTCAGGCCAACACAGAAGACAGATGCTTTGATATGTGATTTTCAGAGTATTTAAAATGTGTTCAGTTTATCAGAGATGTTCAGATTATTTAAAGAAGCTCTTTTAAGTGTCAAAATAGTTTTGAATTCTAGATTTAATGCATATAACTTAAAAAAAAAAAAAAAAAAAAAAGAATACCTAGATTCTTAATTCATAGGAGTATAGGGCAAAGAACTAGAAAGAATCTCTAACATCTAGTCCATAGCTATTACAACAATTACTGGGGGTGGTGAACTAGTACAGAGAATGGACCAGAAAGTGATGAGATTCACTTGTTTACCCTGAATATCACCTTCTATCACAGATAAAATAGCAGACACGGTGGACCACTGCTGACAAAACTTTCAAAATGTGAAGTAATGCATTTTATTTTCTTGTTCTTAGCTCTCCTCAAAAGCAACCTAAAAAGTCTCATCAATATTTTTGTAATGTTTAAGTAGTTCTTTACCCTAGGTACTATCCACTTTCCATTATTTGGAAACTACTTTTTGGTACCTACATATCAGCAACTTAAAGTCAACATTTTCCTTTTGTAACAGGATCTCTATTCCTCAGACCATCCCAAAAGGCCTTTCCAGCTCCAGTCGAGCAATGTGTGACAGAAACACACCCAAAATTCCTCATGAAGTCTCACCAATTTCTTTACTACAGCCTACTACACTAGAAACTCCTCACCTGATACATACTAAACTGCGTTTACCTTTTTCTTTACCATACCATTTTGGTTTCTCATTCATTCTGTCATAGCCTCATACTTCTTAAGTCTTTCTCCTCCCACCATTATTTCTGTCCTTAAAGAGTAATAACAGGAGTAACACAACCTTGGGACTTTGCCTTAGTGAATATCATTATATTTCTGTTACTCTCTCCCCTAGGTGACCCTATTCTGCTAGATGATATTCTGATCCTCCTCTCTACTGAGGAGCACTCAGAGCTTTGTGTTATAAATAATGCTCTCTTACTTTGTGCTCCAAGGTCTTTAATGAAATTAAATATTAAATTAAAAATCTCTTCAGATTCATCTCTTCCTTTTCAAATAATTGCCAAGACACTTTTGAAGATTTCATCCAAGGATGTAAATAAGTATTTCTTTGGCACACATTCATTTTAAGAAGAACTACAAAAGATTGTGGCATTTTAGAGTAGCACCATAAATGCTGTAGAAAAAAATTACATTACTGGAAAGGCACTTTTAAAAAATGTAATTAAATTCCTTATCTGCCCTAGCACTATAACAGTCACTTTTAAATAGAGGAATTAGGGGCATAGGGGTAGGTGTGAGTCAAAACACCTTGGGATTGTATGACCAGACCTTCACACACACAAAAGGACGGAGCAATGGTGAGGTGTCATCCATATATTCCCATGAGAAAAGAAAACAATTAGGAATTCTTAATTTTGTAGTACTGGAAGGAACCACTATGCTTTTTTTACAGCAGAGGTCTCACATTAGGAGACATAGAAACTTATTCAAGACCCAAATATTACCCTCTGCGTGAGCACTAACTTTGATGGGATAACTATCACATCAAATTTACCTCTACTGTCACTCCTAAAGATGTTGAAATATGAGAGCAATCACTCCCCAATCCCTTCACTAGCACAAGACACTGACCCCAGTAATAGAGCGCAAGGGATTTCCAGCTTCCCTGATTAGCACACAGAGCATTGCCCCCCTTCCACTCTGTCAGCACCGTGTCCTCCCACATCCTTGTGTCTCTCACAGCTACATAAATATTGTACTAACAAGCAATATAATCACTTGTGTGTCCCTGGGATGTAGGGACTGCTTGCATGCCCTAAGTAAACCTCTTCCCCATGCCATACAACAGGAAATTTTGTTGACTGAAATCAGAAGCAATCAAAGAAACATGAAAGAACCCTGCACCAGGTTTATAAACAAAGAGAATATACTCTCTTCTATTAATGCTAGCAAAAGAACCAACCACCCGGAGCCCTTGACTCCGGGGCTGTGTGAGCTCCCTCCAGCGAGGCCAGCCACAGGCAGACAGAGGCGGTCAGGCAGGGAATGCCAGAGGGGAGCTGAAGGATTCCGCCCCACCTCACCTTTGAGGTTGACATTGTTTAGACATTATCTTTAATGTAAAAATCTCAGTTCTACACTTCCCAAGGATGACTTATCCCCAGTTACCAATGAAAGGAAGGGAACAAAAAAATCGAACCCCATCCTTAGTCCCCCAAAAAAGGGACGGGGCAATTAGATGTTTGGTTGGACACACCATTTAAGGGATGAAATCTAGCTTTTCTCTCAAGATGGCAAACAGATATGGTTCTTTCTCTACAGAGAGATCATGGTATTTCTGACCAACTTTAATCTTTAGTCATGATTTCATTCCATGTGCTCTGCAGAGAAGCTTGATAAAAGAAAAGTTAAAAATAACTGAACTCTGCATTATGTCCTTATCATCTATTAATACCAACTCTCTCATGAAAACGTTTCTTCCCATTGCAATCAGACTAAAAGAGAGATTGACGTGTCTTGCATTCCATTTAGTGTGCATAATCAGTATAGTATTAAATTGATAAATCATTCTATTAAACACAGAATTCTACTGTAGATTTCCGAAATATAAATACCCAGCATGAGGAAGAACAGTTTTCAAGGAATTTCAAGCCATATGAATAGTGTTTATGTGCTTGCAAAATTTAATAAAAATTATGTTTGCAAGTGAAAACACCTTTTGGACCATCCTCTGTCTCCTATATCCCAACAGACAGAAAAATGGACATATGATTCAGGAACAGTGTTTTTCTATCTCTCCCTCTTTTTTCCTGATCTTGAATAAACCATATGAAGGGGCTGTAATACCAAAGACCATAGAAATTCACAGTTATAGTTATGAAAGGACCAGAGACCAAGTAAATAACCAGTTGTTTAAACAGAAATAAAGGTGAGTACAAAAGCCATAGCAAAAACAAGGTAAGTGGAGGCAAGGGACCTGGTAAGAGGATGGAAACACTGAAGACAAATAAGCCTGACACTGGCTGCCTACCAGAACAAAAAACAAGAGGTAAAACAAGGATGAGGTAAGCAGGAGCTTGGGAAATTCATAGCTAGCTACAAGGATTTAATCACAGATGTAGAGCTTTAAAGAAAAAATAAATAAATAAAACACAAGTTAAATTAACAGGTTTATTTTAATTCACAGTAACGGAAAGACTACTTAGGAAAGGGAAGAATTCAGACATAGATATTGTGCAAACAACAACCATTACAATTCTGAGAACATTCTTGGTTTTACTATCATTTCAGAAGTGTCCATTACCTTTATATTTAGGCCACAAAACACAGATTATGGAACAAAACAGGAGGTAGGAATGAAAGCGAAGAATATTGCCCTGCCCTAAAAGATTAAAGTAATTCTGACAGAAATCACCATTTCAATATATTATCTCTCATAGTGAAAGATTTAGATAATTACCAGGAAGACATTTTCCAGCTGTCATAACTGACAAGTCAGAAAGAAATAAAACAGAAAAAAATACCGCCCACTTTCACACAAACATATTTCAACTGAGTAAATTAAACTGCATTACACGTGACAGGAGTGTGTCCCCCAGCCTCCATTCTATGTATGCATTTCAAGATAAAAATAGCAGGTTTGCACCATCATTAATCTGAGAAGCAATCAGGCATAACAACAGATTAGACAACTAAATTATATTGAAACCAGTTACAAATATGTGGTAGTGTAAGTCTCCAACATTAAGAGTGCAGATAAAATCTACTCATATCAAAAGAAATTACAGGACAAATTTTAAAGGACACATTTTTTCTTTTTTTTTCAGATAAGATAATTTTTTTTTTTTTTTTTGCCAAACTCCTATGCCATAAGAGGACAAGAGATCATGATGGTAATGACTGAAATAAGAGTGCACTCTATTTCCAGGGAGTCTGATGCACGAGAGAGACAAGGGTCTGACTCTAGCTTGCACCCTTCTCTCATTCCTTGTGCCCTGCTGTAAAGTGCTAATGTCAAATGAATCAGGAAAAGCTTTTGGATGCCTAAATAAAGATACAACAAAAAGAGATAGGTCAAAGCAGCCATGTGTCAATCTGAATCTAAATCTTCCCACGTTCACCATTTACGTTTTGAGCGCAGGCCTCCTGTAGCTTTACATAACAGCAACTGTTCAGATCCACTGTTGGCTTCTAGTTCCTAGAGGACATCCTTGAAGTATTCGAACAGTGCTAGCAGTGGGATCACTTTTGCATAAAAGCTTTAAGTGACACAAAATAAAGCTGCTGAATCAATTGCACTTCATCAGTGAGTCAGTACAAATTCTCTTGTGATTTCAGTTGGTCATGAAATGAAGGATCAACCAATCAAACATCTCCAAAAATTACTAGCACCAACAGGAATTTCAGCAACTTCATCTCTTAGGAATTGTCCCAGAGAAGATAATTTATGGTCAAGTAGCTAGACTATGAAACCAGGCATCTGGAGACATATAGCCTCTATTTCTGGGTCTTGCACTGACTCACAGCCTGACAGCAGGCGGGTCAAATAGCCTCAGTGTGTCCTGAGAACAGAGGAAAACTTATTTCCCCAGCCTCCTACCATTCTCTGAAAATGAATGGACACCACAAATGAAATTTTTGAAGTACAAGAGTCCAGACATTTCTGACACAGTCAATTATTCCAGAAGAGCATTGCTAGAGTGGGTATCCTTCTTATAATCACATAATTAGAAACATTATTGAAAGAAGAGACTGGAATTGAAAGTAAATAGCATTTCTCAGTTAAAATAAATGTACAAAACTGCCTAAACAGAATTTACATTATCAAGTTTAGTAAAAATTCAATTTTTTTTCCCCCTAAAAATATTTGCTTTCCAAACTCCTCTCCCCTCTTTTTCATTCTTCTTGTTGCAAAATTTAGAGGTAGGATCATTGCCTCATTGCAGTTACTTAAAAGAACTTCCTGCCAGACCAACCTGCAGGGCTTTTTTAAAAAATAAATTAACATATGTCCAGTTGTTTGTTGCTTACAGGCTTTTGTTCATGTATTCAAACATCAGCTCTTCTGGAGACAAAAACTGTCACTATGTGCATTTCAAGTGTGCAGATAGTAATAAATACAGAATATGACTCACCAATTAAGTAGAGCAGATATTATTCCCTTGTAAAGCATTGTTAGGCCAAACAGATATGAGGAATCACTGGATGATCTTAACCATTTTGGATTTTTTTTTTTTAAAGTAAGGAAATGAGACATAACTGATTTCTTACACTCCACATTAGGTTAAAAATAAAACCGTTAAGCAAGAAAACATAATTCAGGGAACTAAAAAAAAAAAAAAAAGTTAAAGTAAATGCTGATGTCTGTAAACTCACTGCTCTTTTACAGGAATGAATTTTATTCTGCCTTTGATTTTTTTGTGTGTGTGCCTGATGCCATTTATAATAACACTATTCAAGTGATATGATTTGCAGAGGAAAGACTTTCGGATTGATACATCTGGAAATTATGACTTATATTGATGTCAGTCAAACATCTATTTCCAAACACACTCAGACTGCAGAAGTCTAAGTTCAGATTTCCTACAAGGACTGAATTGATGGATCTATTGGCAGCACCTCCAATTCTGTTTCATGAGCCAAGGTAAGAAATGAGATAGCTTTGATTATGTACAAGGGGAAAGGAGTTGGACAAAGACACTTAAAGCAACTAGCCAGATAGAAATGGTCTGGCCTAATTAGCTAAAAATAAACCTAGTATTAATAAAAGTTAAAATAATCAGAAGATCCACACACATATATTTAATATTTATTAAAATCCTCTGGCAACACATTAGCTCTCTTCTTTAATTTTAGTAATAGCCTGTCTTGACTGAAAGATGAAAGCACTTCTCTAATATACTGAAAAGTTTCCCAGTTCTGTTCTAATTCAGAGAGCATCTAACTAACTCCTGCTGAACTCCCATCTCTGCCTCACTGACTGGAGATCAAGAGTGAAACCCTGGTGCTCTGTGCTAAACCTTGAAGTTCAAAGATTTTCTGTGCTTTGCTCCTGTTTCCATAAAAACAAAAGAGGGTGATGTTTTCTCTCTTGGTTTCTACTCTGACAGGTGTGATCTCACCACTCATTCAATGGGAACAGAAAAGTAATGAAGAGAGGCAAGCATGTCTGGGATTCAGCTTGCATGATCTTTAATTTTTGCTCTCAAATATCCAGATTTGTCTTTTTCCCTGAACTGACAAAGACTGAAATACTCTCTGTGGGCTGTGATGTAAAGATAAACATTAGCCCAGCAAAAATACATTCACTACCTTTGACAAGGTTTCCCATGCAGAGCCTGTCATCATGTTCCTTGGCTCTAGCGATACAGGATTTTTGTCAACACTAAGGGAAGAACAGCAATAAATTCTTTTTCAGTTAAATCTTAAGTAGCACACTTAAAAGGTGGCCTATGGAGAACAACATAACTCATTTGTAGTGGGCACAATCCTATACTATTTGCCCTTCTAGTGAGTCAGTCTCCAGAGTCTCTCTAATCAGGAGAAATCACCTGCACTGTAGCCAACCTCAAAAGATTTTTGTGAAGAAAAGGAACAGGGATACATCTCTGAGCATCACTGAAACAAGTCTTTGAGCTTTATAGTGTTGTCATCATTTGTAGACTGGAAAACTGAGCTTTAAACCTACCTCTGATACTTCAAAATCATCACCTACATTTGCAGATAGCTACATAGCTTCTTTTAGTATCTTGCCTCTTACATTGCTCCTATGTTGTTTGTGTTTGTTTGAAATGTTCCTCTCTAGATGGGAACATCTTTGATGTCAGACTTCAACCTACCAAGTCTCTCCATCTTGAAAATCAATAGCACTTTGAGAAGTGTTACTTAATGACATCTTTGGACAGAGATCCCAGTTGTCTATAACAAAGTTTCATTACATATTGTGAGAATTTGGGAGCATTTCCACTGGAGCTAAGAAGTCATAACAGTCAAGTAACATGTTAGACCAAGTTGGTTACTGTAAATTTAACTCCTGCCTACAAAGCAGAAGTCAAGGGGATAAAAGCATTATCAGTGATTTCTGCTATGAAACCTTGGAACTCTTAAGTAAAAGGTCTGCTTAAACTTTCTACTTTTTCCTCTTGCCTTTCATTTTTTCCCATCCTACAGCCTCTGACATCATCAAGTTCTGTTTCAAACTTGATTTTTAAAGGGCTCTCAGGAAAGTTCTGCAAAAGTGAGATTTAGTTAAAAGGCCGGAGATATCTGTCATTAGAAGCAATGTTTTCAGAGAGGTCCAACCCATCTGGTTGGGTGGGCTGAATGAGCACAACTTCACTTCCATGTCAGTAACAACAGAAAGGCCCACATGGGAACAGCAAGCTCCTGCCCACCAGGGACCCTGTTATCGTCTACTGTATCACAACCACCAGCCCCTTCTGTGGAACCTACAACAGAAAGCCAAAACTGAAGAAAGCAAAAGCCTCTATATCAGCAGCCCTTTGAACAGGTGAAGGATTTCCCTATCAGCCTGATGGCAGGGCCCTGCTTTGCCTGGCTGTCAGCCAGCCCAGGGATGCCAGAGCAAGATCTGCTCCAGGGGTAAAGAACACCAAGTAGTTAGAGCTGGCACCAAGACTTCATGCTGATGTGGGACCAAGCAAGCTACAGAAACTAGGTTAGTCCTATGCCACATATGCAGGTCAAGGCCGTTCCTTGAAATAAGTCAGAGTTTCAAGGCAGTCTGTAATGTTCCTGCATTGTGCAGACTGCCCTACAGTGTTGGTTAATGCTCCGTTCAGATGAGCTGGAAGGCTTCAGCTTTGTACCATGCCTCACCAAGCACCTGAGAAGTGATTAAGCAGCACTGGCACACAGTCTGTTATGTCTTACTGATTAATTGCAGCAGCACACCTAAAACTTGATTGTTCCCAGTCAATTGCTGTTTCTTTCCATACGTTGCTACTTCTGGGGATGTGATCTACAACAGCTTGATTTCATAAAGAGGGTGCACTGTTTATCATGTGAACACCATGAACTACATACCTCAGCACTGCTCTTAAGAGAAAACATAGAAGTGAAATGCTTTTTTAAACATCATCATTTCTTGCAACTTCCCTACCTGACAGCTATTATTATTTTATAAGGGAGGTGGCTAACAGACAGAAACTTACATTTATATTATTTGTGATGGCAGTAGGCTTCGGTCCTTTTCTCATTACTTTGTCATTCTCAATTCACCTTGCCATTTCTCAAACAGCAGATTTTTCATCACATGACAAATCCATTCAAAGACACATAACTAGAGCACCCAGACAAGTCAATGCTCTGCCCACTCAATTCCTCAGAGAAAAATTGTGGGCAAGATTGTGAAAAGCATGTCATAATGACAGTGTCCCAACGGCTCCCTTTAGAAGTTAAAATAGAAGACAACGCCAAGCATTCAACCTTTTAAAACCCTATGCTGTTTGGGAGTCTACAAGGCCAGATTTCCTCAGCACAAGTAGCCTAGTTTTGCAACTTCAACAGCTTTTTGTTACCCTCAAGAGCTAGGCTGATTGCAAGTTAGAACACAACCTTGGCGTACTTTGTGAAATTTCTGACCAGCTGGCTTTATGACCAGGAATCCCTTTCTGTAAGTTTAAAGTAGTAGAAGCCATGTATGTATTTGATTATGTCTTTGACCTTACCAGGCATTTTGTAAAGGTAATTTAAAAAATTATATGGGCTTTGGAATGATAACACAATTAACATTAAATTGCTGAGTTATCCCTGCCTATTTTATATAAGATTGATCATTATAATTTTTATGCTTAAATTAGTCAGATAGAGCAAATTTCTTTTATTATAATATGCAACCCATATGCTTCATTCAACTTGCATCTTTAATAGATGAATAATGCACCTACTGTTTAGCTAAACTTAAAATCAAATGTATTTTTGCAATCCTTTCAAGTTTTTGTCTCAAGAAAAATTGTTATTTCTCAAATACTTCAAGATGGGGATAAACCTCTATTGATGATAGAGAATACTTTCCTTCTCTATTTTCTTTATAAAGGACCATTTCTTAGGAAAAATATATCTTCAAAATTAGCTTGGCAACCTAACACTGAATTTATAATTTTAGTGTCATACTGAACTACAGTTTCCATAATAGCTTGAGGGGCAGAGGAGGAGATAGGGAATAACAGTTAAAGACAACCCCCTTCTTTTATTTTTAAAATTTTTAAAAATTTTTCTTCTTATCTTCCTTCATTTGGTGTTCTGTTTTCTAGGTGAAGACTGGAGAATTGATGTACTGAAAAGATCTGAGGTGTCTTGAATTAGGAGTTTTGCTCAAAACTACATATTTTTCATAAAAGCAATACCTGGTGTTAATTTTATTTCCATTTTCTTAACCAAAAATGTATTGAAAGTGATTCTATTGAAGCTTATTTTTGACAAAAGTCAAACATCCTTCTGGAGTACAGAATGAAAAGCTTCAACCAAATTTGCTAGTAATATGGTGAAAAGATGTCTCACTATACCACCAGCCTTGCCCTGCACAGAGCTCAGTGAAACACCTCCTGCTGTATTTCCATGGCTATTCTCCTTGTGCTGTCTCCAGCAAATGCTGTTCTTGGCTAGACTTACATGTACAGTAACACCACCTTAAACTGAAAGGCTAGTTAAATATTTTCCTATATGAAAGATAGCCTTTTCCCCCTCCATATTAAGAAATGATTGGGCTGAAGACTTTTAAAAAATACATCCACCAAGAATCCCTTCAGAGTCTTTCTGCTCCTAGACCATATAGCACTGACTGCACGTTGAGAGCCTGGGACAGATATAGAAGACTTTCTACTTTCCACACCCTATCTGTGTTCAGTTCTCTGACGTGAGTTTATCAGCTACAACACACAAATTCCTGGTGAACAAGCAGGAAGGCCAGCTGGGCAGGGAAGAAGAAACTGGAAGAGTGAATAATCACCCAGAGTTGCAGCTCAGACAATCCTGGAAAGGAGCAGTCCCCAAAGCTCACTGGAGGGTCCGGGGATCCCCACCATAAGTGAGTGCTGCAGTTTAGCTACGGAGTTTAGCCTTTCTCAGGATTAGGTCCCAGGGTAATTCTAAGGATCAGGAAACAAGTAAAGGACTTGCAACTAAAAAAGATGGGGCACATGTCCTAACATATATTTATTAGCTGAGCAATGCGACACCACAAAGAATGTAATACTGTACAGTCCTGAAATTATCTTTATTGCAGCTGTATTGATACAGTTCTGATGAGGACATCAGATGTTGCTGTGCTGCTGCTGCCAGACAACAGTCTCTGTCCAAGCAGGCTGCCACATATCCAGAAATCCCAAGAAAGTCGTCACTCTAAATGTTTAAAGAATTTGTACATAGTATACAGAAGAATACAGAACTTCTAATCTAATTTGACCCATGCACAGCTGGTCCATGGCTATTCTAGATGAATCAATCATTTCTAATGCACCTGCACCCACACGTAATCTCAGTATATTCACATAGCACAGATATATATGTTTGTATCTGAGAAAACTTTCCCACCACTCCATTTCACAGCCTACATCTCTGCTTTTGTCCTGCCTGGGGGAAAAAAAAAAAAAAAATCTGTAAGAGAAATTGAGACACAACCAATAAAAATGAAAGAAAAAAAACCCCTCCAAACATGAAAATACTCACTTCCTGGTGTGCAACTCTATTTCCTTAAAATATTAAAACACTAAAAAGTAAATACATACCTATTTTGTGTTGCTTCTGATATCAGCAACAATCCCAATTTATATCAAATATTAATTGATATTCTCAAATATACTCTAGCTGTTTTCATTCCATCTCACTTCATGCTCTTTCAAAGACTGAAGGTAAATAAAAATGAATACACAGGTGCTGACTATTTATTTCAGTTTTCAGGTAGATTTTCCATCCCCGGGGACGGGGAAGCAGACTTTAAAAACCCTACATTTTTCATCTCACAAATACAGCCATTTCCAATAATAGCACTTATGAAGAAGCTCAGCAAAGGAACGATGTTTATGCCTCATGAAGCATGCATTCTCAGTCTCATAGCAGCTTCAGAAAAAACCCAGCTGCATAATATTAACTTGAAAGTAAATAGTATAGAGTCTTCTTTTAGGACTAGGGAGAGTTGCCCAATATTTCTACAAAACAACCCTTTATCAAGCAAATACAGCATGACTAGTCTTACAGTAAGTTTTCTGACAGTTTTTAAAGTGTACCAAAACTGTGATGAAAGAGAAGCAATTTAGATAAGTCATCCCCCTTTTATTTTTATTAATAAAACTAGATATCTGCTATCAAAGTAACCATCCAAATTGCATTAAAAAGCTTTCATGTGCAATCAGGTTTTGAATGTTAAACATCACAAAAAATTCCAGCAGTGGCAGTATAGAAGCTATGTACAAAATACAGAAAACATCAGCAGCTGCTGAAAGGATAAAGATTATAGGAATAGACCATCATAACTGGACTAGGACCTGAACTTGTCTTTGATAAAATAACATCTTTAATATTAATTTCAAGGAATAGATTATTTGTAAATTTTCCTCTTTGTATTTACCTAGTTTGTAGAAGTGTGGAAGAAGTTTACAGTCATGTAAAATGTTTTAAAACAGTAAATTATTATTGAATTATTATCTTTATTTGACATTTTTATTTCTTTTCTCCCTTGAGATAATGGCAATGATTTCAAGAGATGATGAGATTTAGATCTAATTTCTATACCAAATAACTCACTATTCTTTTTAGCACAGGTGCATACTTGAGGTCAGAGTAGAAGACTTCATTTAGGCCAACATTATTACTATGGGCCGTTCACTTCTCACAGTGCTTATGGGATTCCAAGTTCATTACCAAACCCAAGTTAGAAGAAATTAGATATTAATTTACAAGACACCTAACAGCAACCAATAGACAACCAATCCTGTTAATGTCTCTCAATAATGTATTTCCATTTTTATCAGATCTATTGCCCTGGGAAATTGACACATACATTGCCAAGTCATCAAAGAACTCATGTCATCCCCTCCTGTAGACCCCTCATGAAGACACTTCTCATCCCACCCACTCAATCACAGCACTGGAAATTGGTCTGTGACCATCAGTGTCACCTCCTAACTACCCTGACTTCTTCCTTGTGATGTTGTCATAACTCATCCCCTATGACAAAACCGCTGATTCCTTTAAGACCAGCATCCTACCCATAAACAAAGAAATCAAAGGGCTATTGTGTCAGCATTAGGCATGGTCCCCAAACACAGACACACATTGTGCACTTCTACTTCCTCCAGAGCTTCTTTTTCTGACAGACCAATAGAACAGCTCATTTTCTCAACGGCCTCCAGGTTGTACCCCACGACTAACTTATTCAGGCTCACAATACTTTACAAATTTCAAGTGCTTACAATGCACAGATTAGAATTATCATCCTACTGCACTGGAAACAGTGTGCACAGTCGGAAATAATTTCAAACAACATGAATTTGCTTCTTGGACCTACCAAACAACAGACTAATGTTATGCTCCAAAGGTCATATTTTCTCTTAATAAGAACACAAGACTTAAAAATCCTTCCTGAGTTGTGAAAGAAACTCCTAGCACAACTTCTGCTAGAGGCTCAAAACAGATTTCTTCTTTATTCAAATAAATCAAATCCAAAAAATGCTAAAGAAACAGATGTTATTTCTTAAAGATGTCTAACACTCGAGGAAGCTCAGAAAAAGACTACTTAATTTCACCTTAATGAAAGGTAGTGTATAGGCTTTGAAATGCAGGCAACCTGGATTCAGGCTTCAGAACTCCTCCAGTGAGCAACAGAAAGCAGAAATCTATCCTCATCTTCCTGGGCCCCAGGGCAGAGTCTGTAGCACTGAATAATAAACTACTGTCCCATCTGAGGTGGTTCCACACTCAGAAGGGCAAGCAGGTGGCAGGAGAAAGAAGAGGGAAGGAACTCATGCACATAATGACCTTTTTGAGTCCCTAAACCTGCATTTTCTCTCAATTTACCCAGCTGTTTGCTGAATTAGTCAAATAAGTACTAAACAACAGTAGCATAAGGACAATCATCCTAATTTTACTATATAAAATCATGCAGTTTTCATGCTGAATTGCTCAGAACTTGGGCAAAATGTGGTCTTATGAGATGCTTGAAACTGAAACTAAGCAAAACTCAAATGACACTGGCAAGAGGTGGAAAGTTCAAAGTGCACATTAAGGAATTCTGGTGCAGATTCCTTTACCTGCAAATACATGATCCATATCGATAACACAATTAGTAAACACAGTTCAGTCTTGAATTTATTGATGTGAAGATTGAAAACAGAGGCAACATCAAGCACCTCATATTCGCTCCCGATTACTAGGAAAATTCTCCCAGTTTGCAGATAATTGCTCAAATATCTACAGTTAAACTCAATCTCAAATTGTGTCCTTGATCAATAGATGCAATTTAAAAAAAAAAAAAAGAAGAAAATTGAGTTGTCCATAGTATCCATTCAAATATTCAGCCATTAATTTTTAGCCATTACAAAAGGAGATGTTTGCCTGAAGTACAAAAGCAGGCTCAAACATCTCCATCCCAAACATCATCTGCACCAACAAGCAGACCTTAGGCACTGAGTTGCATCCTGTACATAGCAGAGATTCCTGATTTTTAAATACATATAGATCTTTTAAGTACAGGCTGTAGTTATTTAGTCAACACTGCCCAGAATTTCTAATAGACACAAAAGCAGTTTCCCAAATTACTAGAGAAATGGAATCCCCCTCTTAATTACAGCACCAGATGATGAAGAAGTTGCACCCTGAGGAGCTTACAGACGTCTTACTGTGCCCACGTTTTGCTCCATTTTTTTTTAATAAACATTCACACAGTGACTTCCGTATAATTGACTTTAGATGAATATGATTATGGTATTAATTATGAAAGGTAAGATAACAGGTTAGGAAACCTAATTAACTCATCAAACTTCAGGTCTAGTCTACAGTAAATCGTCTCTTAAAATTAAAAGCTACTGTGGATTGATGCAATAATTGTAAGACTTTGTTTATGTGAGGTCTGAAATTAATTATGCTAAAACTTACCGATCACTACAAACAGCAGATCTCCAACACCTCAAACTACTGCTACAATTGGTCTTTCCAAGCCATAGACACAAGGTCTTTAAAATGGAAATGAGATGCAAGCAAATTAACACTAAATATAACGTAACAAATCAATTCTGAGGTCACCATGGCAACTTCCATAACATTAAGCATGAATTATGTGACAAAAGAAACATTGCTTTCATTGTAGTTATTCAATTTACTTTATGCTGAACTGTGACCATATTCCTTCTCCAGAAAGTTTCAATGAAAATTAATTGTAGAAGATATTTTTTAAATCTCTAATTTCTGAAAGACAAACAGAATTAATAGTCAAAAGAAAAAGAAATGGATCAGTATAAAATGATTTTAGGGTACATATTAGCAGATAAGTAATGTCTACTTCTGAAAAAATAAAAAAATAAAAAGGAAACGGAGCCCCTGCTCTTCTCTCCCTGTCCTCTGTCAGAAATCTGAACAATTACAATTAAAACCAACAGTAACAACACCACATTTATAAGCTAAGCTGCTTGGATACAGGCTATCTGGTTAAAAGACAACTTTTCTGTTCTGATGGACATTTTTCCTCTTGAAGCTCTGCCTGGAATGGTAGGTAGTGGTGGATGCATAGCTGACTGATTTTCCTCCATGCCCTTCCTAATTTATCAAAAATTCTTCATGAATTACTCACACAAGAGGTGAACACAGTATTTTAGACATTAAAACAACACCAGATGTAATTTTACTGCTCTGTCTGAAGCTCTCTGATGAACATCAAAAGAACAGTTTGTCCCTTTGATTCCTGTGTCACACTGGGAACTACTGAGAATTAAGCCTCTTCTAGAATAACCCTTTCTCTGAGTACAGGATAGGAACTTCTACCCACAGGCTAATGTCTATTACTGGATATCTGTCCTGGCTTCAGCTAGGATAGGGTTATTTTCACAAGAAGCTGGGAGGCCAGGACAGCTGATCCAAACTAGGAGAGGAGATATTCAATACCATACTGACTCATGCTCAGTATATAACTGGGGGACCTGGCCAGGGGGTGGGGAGATCGCAGCTCGGAAAGGGGCTGAGCATGGGGTACCAGGTGGTGAGAAATTGCATCATGCATCACTCGCTTTATACATATTCTTTTATTAGTATTATTGTTATAATTGTTTTCTTCTCTCCTTGTGTTGTCCTATTAAACTGTCCTTATCTAAACCCACAAGGTTTCATCTTTTTCTTCCAATTCTCCTCCCCATCCCACCAGGGCAGAGGAGTTAGTGAGCAGTTGTGTGGTGCTTTGTTGCTGGCTGGGCCTAAACCATGACAATATCCAACCTCATATTCAGCTGCAGTAGAACATCTTCTGTTTTCCCAAATCCCCATGTTATCTAGTTTACATTTCTTTTTCAGTATTTACCACTCTCCCAATGGCCCAAATATCTCCATCTTTGTCATTGGCTTCTCCTTCAATAATAGGTAGAAGTCTCAGCTTGTTTTCAAAGGTCTTTATCCATTCATCCCTCAGGTATTTTAGTATTCTATGTTTCAAATGGACCTTACATATTTTTTCTATTCTTAAAGAGCACAAATGGTAGATCATTATAAAACAGGCTTCCTAAAAGCAAAGCATAGAAGTGCTTCAATCCATTTCTTTGTTCTTGATAACCTCTCAATTAGTTACAGACTCCCATTTGAGAAAAGCTGTCAACACAGTTCCTCTAACAGTAGTCATCTGTTGCTGGGAATGATTGTGCAAACAACTCAGAGGAACACAGAAATCTTCTGGTGAGTCAGTGTTTCTTATCCTTAGCAGTTTCTTATCAGCCACACACACAAAAAAAAAAAAAAAAAAAAAAAAAAAAGGAGCAATGAGAAATAAGATTTTCATCTAAAATAGAGTTGGTAGCATAAGAGAAGAAAAGTTGAAAGCTTTGAGAGAGCTTAAGAGAAATGGCTTATGCATATGAATTCACAACTCCTGCAGAAATTCCCCAGCACTTCCCATCACACAGTTTGTCACTGGTATTTCCTTCATGCGATTACGATTACATAAAACAGAGTAACTATTCTATTATTTTTCTAAGATCTACTTTAGACTAACAGTCCTATCATCTTGTTTTAAACTATTTACGTTCAAGCCTAATATTTGCTTAGTATTTCACACACTGAGGAAAATAAATATTGATGATCTAGAGCTCTGCTCTTTTCAACCCTTCTACAACTTCTGGAATGAAATCAAGAAGGGGATTACTGATTCAGGTGAGTGCAATTTACATGGGTTTCCAATTTTTTTCTGCAGTTCTTAGCTCCTGACTTATAGCACTTAGCATAAGTACCACCTTTATTTCACTTAATATACAGTTCTCATATACATCTGGCTTCACTTGTCTTCTAACAAGGCTGCACTCTTGCTAGACAGTTAATAGTTTACAATTAAAAATAATTACAACTTTTATAGCTACTTTGCCCTCTTTGGCAGTTACAAGACAGGGGCTTTTTGGATATCTAAAAAGCATTCTTAAATATTTTTGAAGCTTTATTCACACTTTTTCCTCATTAAAAAGTCTGTCAAAAATGATTGGTTTCCAATATTGTCAGCTTTAGATGAGCAGCTATTTGAAATTCCAAATATATGTACTGTTTGTTTGAATTTTATTCTGTTTACCAAAACCATGTGAGGTCAAGTCTTGATTTCTATTTACTTATCTGTGATTCTCTGTTCTGAAAATCAGTTTCTCTTTATCTGCTAAGATCAGGTCTTTGTAGCTTTATGCCATGTCAGATGCAAAATGGAAACAGAAAGTGTGTTTTAGAGCACTTAAAAATGTCAAGCATATTTTGGTATTAGCTGTATGACGTTTCTAACATTATCACCTGAAAAGAAGCCCTGTAGTTATGTAGCTTTTTTTCCTCTCACCCAATTTAAATGTGTGATTATAAGGCAGACTGGAGGCCTGAAGTAGTCCCTAAATTATAATCTGCCTTGTATATTATCTGTTATGACCATTTTCCATAATCAATTATTTATTGATTATTTATGGATTATTACTTTATTGCTTATTGATTATTTATGCTTCCAACTTAGTTCCTTGAACATGGCAATGTCTTTTTTGGTTTTGGAAGAAAATATGTCCTTCCTAAAAAACACTGTAACAACCAACACAGGTTTGGGGCTTTTTGAGCATTTCAGTCCTGCTAGCTATCCAACCAGACTGTGATAACACCAAAGTCAAATTTTTGATTACAAATGGAAAATTGCTATTTCTCTCATCTATAACACGTACTCCTAGTATTGTACAAGCTATTAAAAAAAATTTCCTCTTCCCATTTTTTTTCCATGTAGCCATTTTTATTTCCCACCTCATTTTTTTTTTACTCCATTACATTCCTTTTTCCCCCATAGACACACAAATCTCATAAAAATATAGTATGTTTTGGCACTTTGACTCTCTTGATATGGAGGCCATCCCAAAGGAATAGCAATTGCCTCTGAAGAGCATACAGCACCATCTCCCAGGACCACATGGCCTTGTATTGCACTAGTTACCCCACAACTTGCTTCTGAGACAGCCTGAACTCTGCCTTTCTTTAAATCACCCTTTCAAAAGCTCACAAGTCTTTGGGCCTTCCAGAAGTAGTACCAAGCTGACCTCATTCCAGTACCAAGTCAACCTCAGGGAAAGAACCTCACACTTCCACCATCTCTCTAAACCTGTTTCTGACTACTGGGTGATAGTAAAAATTTAGGAAAGGCCACATAGCATCTAACACTGCAGCAACAATGACACTTGCCTTGCATCCATGGCCTTCCCCATGTATTTTAGGATGTTTTCTCATTTACATTATCTAGACCTGCTCTGAAATTCTCTCTGTAGATATAATGCTGGAGGTAGCATGCACACCTGGGATACCATGCCTATAGGAGGAGCTCTTGCTATGGCAACATGCCTCTGCACCGTGCTACATACACGCTTCAGCCCAGTACGTGTTTACAGGGTGCATTGAAGGCATTACTAGATATCACACAGATACAGTATTATGATAATGCATGCTAAAAGATAGAACCATAGAAAGTATATATTTTTCTTTCATTTATACATTGATCTTTGTGCACCAGATAATTATTATCTGTCTATTCTAGAAACAATAAATATGAGGCATAATCAAATATTTTATATATTTATCTGCAGAACTCAAATCAACTTTGATCCCTGCCAAGAAGGGACTGGAAAAAAAATTAATTCCAAATATCTTAAATTGTGATTTTTTTTTTTTTTTTTCTGGAAAAAAAAACCACCTGAGCAATACCAGGTTTCTTCAGAGCCTAATTGAGCTGCATCACTCACCACTCATCACTTTTCCATTTTGCAGAAGTTGAATAGTTTTTTCTTTCTTTGGGAATACCTATTTGACATTAGAAGCTAACTTCATGGCACTAATACGATGAAAGTGGGGGTTACATTCTTTTCTGATTTACATTGAAAATTATGCTACCGTGGAGCAATTACCATATTTTTCCAGACCAAGAGATTATTAAAGCTTTCAAACATTATGAAAGTCACATCATACACTGATAAAATTTCACTTATTTCACTTACAAGTTTGTACTTCAGTGTTTCTCACATACCATCCACTCAGCCCTTTACAGTCACTCTTGTAATGTATAGAAAGCAGATCCACAGCTACGTAAAAAAGCCACAAAACCTCAGTGTTACCGGGGTTTACCCCTATACTTTGCATGACCTATATTTAAATAATCCACAGAGGTATTTTTTCTTGCACTGACTAATAATTCTCTTTAGCAGTCTCAACACTACTTCCTTATGATGTGTTTTTTATATTTCCTTCAGAAGATATTATGAAGTGATATCTGATTTCTTTACTTTTATTTTCTTTATTTTTGACATATTGGCAATGGACCCAATGTTCAGTTCAGGCATGTTCTTCACTGTGGTCCCCCCCTTTTCATTGAGATCACAGTTCTACCTTCCAGGTGATTTATACTTCCACTCTTTCTGCTTAATGATTCAGAAAATAGGTTTTCATTGAAAAAAAATATGCTAGGTAGTGTTCAGCTGAGGTGCAACTCTTGCACCCTTTTAAATGGGTTTCTGACAGAATCCAATATGCTTTATAAAAGCAGTATTCACAATTTATACAGTTAGCGTGCAAGAAAGCAAAACAAGTACTAAAACTTCATAAAAGAATTGTGGATGTATGAAGTCAGCAGAGAGACACATTTGACCCAGCCCTCCCATACTGGACGGCGCTGCCACCTGCCTTCCTGCCTGCAGAAAGTTCTGATCAGTTGGTATTGATGAATTTTAATAGTTGGTTTTAAATCCTCTTAACACTGATTGTTCTCCTGAGTAGATATTTCAGGCACATTGGACAGCTGTATTAAATGTTTTCCTTTGGGATTTGATTACTTACAGTACATTGAGTTTTAATGCATCATCCACTGTTAACTCTGATTTGATAGTATCTTGGCTGGTTACAATCCAGTGTTAGTACAACATGATTTGCAGGCAGCTGAGAGTAAACTCTAGATTCTGCCGTGTATGTTATCAGAAATTCAATGTTCGTACATATCATAGAAGAACAGAAAAATTCCATATGACATACAGTTTTATCATACAGCTCAATTGTCAGTTGGAAATATCTGAAAATAGAGAATAAACACGATACAAACTAAAGTATGGATGCATGAAATAAAAACCTTTTGAGCTGTAAAAGTCTTTGTATGCAGACCATTCCAGTGCAGATAACCAAGATTAATTTTATTGGATCAATCTCCCTAGTGAAAGTCATCTGCTTAGTTCTAACACCATCAACAATATCAAATGTATCTGCTGCAGCATGAGGACACTCTAAAAGGAGGGCACCACCACAGTTCACCACTTTCTGATTAAGGGTGCTTCTCCTTACCATAAATATTTTTATCCTGCCAACTATTCCTTTATTCCTCTTGTCCAGTATTAATGTCAAATCTTGAAAACATTCAGTTACTTTGAAATGTTTTATAAAAGAAAATAATTTTACACAAATTGTTTTCTTTCTGAATACCTGAACTTATGAGAAGTTTAGTATGTTCATGCGGTACATGCTTACAAAACCTGTTTCTAAGTAGTTACTTTTATTCTCAAATAACAATACTGTCTTATCAAAGGGAAGACAAAATTGATCCCTAGTTCTGAGGAGGAATGGCTGTATTGTTATTAAAAAAAAATCATAAAACTTTCATTCGTAAGCACACCAAGCTCTGGTTATACTATTTCATTAGACACTGGGCTGCTGATAACATCTGAAAGTCATATATATATAATTATCTGCAGTATTTTTACAATTATATTTATCAGGGAAAATAGTAGAGGGTCACATATATTTCCTTGATGATTTGTCATAAAAGTTAATCAGTTATGCTCTGTGGGATTTTACTTAAACTGGAATGATGCTCTACCTCCTAATTTCCAAGAGCATGTTCTCTCCTGTGCAACAGGAAGAGTAAGATGTCAATGTTCGGGCATCTCAGTTCCAGCACTGTACTAATATGGCACAACTCTCATCATTCTCTCAAAGAACAAAACTTCACATTATTTATATTATGCTGTCCTCAGTCAGTATTGATTCAGAATACTCAGTCAGCTTACCATGATGAGCAAAAGTGTAATAAGAAATTATTTCAGGCAATAGTCAATAGAATGTACAGGCAATGAGAAGAGAATACAGACGTTTAAGTCCTTTCCAATGACAGGTTTTTTTTCCCTCCTGTATAACAATAAATTATATTATCCAGTAGACTTTAACTCACTTTCATTTTAAAATGTATTGTACATCTTTAAATTTAAGGACATTGATATCTTCTGCCTCACTACTTTGAAAATTTGTGTGGCAAGAGACACAAAATGGCATTTACCTGGAGTGATATTCCTTGGTTCATGCCCTGAGTCATTAAGCCATTGCACAAAAAAAGGGATATCATTGATTTCCTCCAGTTTCATTTTTAAAGAGCTGAATGAACCCTAATTATTTCTCTTAAATAAAAAGCCTGAGCCTTTGGGAAGCTTCAGGTATAGCTTTTGAGCTGGCAGAAAAGCATCTCAAAACTCCAGGCTGAGGTTTGGGGTACTACAGAGGCTCTTTCAAGGGATTACAAGGCTCTTCTATCTCATTATTTTCCTTTTTTGACTAGTTCTGTGCAACCACATACTGAAGCATAGCAGTGAAATACATCTTAGTATTCAGCAATCTGATGCTTTAAATCCTACTCTACAATGCCAATACTCTTCAAGAGCCACGTAGGGAGTATAGGAGCTCTAAATAAGTATTCTGTCCATCTATATTATATGTCTAGACCCTTCAAATTCAGTTTCCAGCCCATTGCAGAAAACGTATGGAATTGTTGCCTATCTGCTCAGGTTTTGCAGTTCTGTAGCTGCATCACTCACCAGGCATGAGACCACTTACAAAATAAAATGCTATCCTCAGTGACTCCCAAAAGAAAGCAAAAGCTTTGGGGGAAGCAAACCAAAAATGCTTCCATTACTAAAATGATTATACTTCACTGAGAAATATAAAGTAATAGGGAACCAGGAGATGATTTTACATGTTCTTTGTCTTACTTCATCACACATGCTTGTCCTGGATAAACAAGGTGGTGGCAGTTCCACTATAAACACCTAACCTTGACTTTCAAAAAAATTCCAGGAATGGGCTCAAAATTACCCCAGGGGGGATCAGCAAATTTGTAAGGTCTAAAGGTGCTTAAAAGTCACAGCCAAGGAACAAAGCAAATGTTTCTAGAGACTTCTTAATCTAGATGCACTTTGGGTAGGACTTTGGGTGAACTTCGAAAAACAGATTTTTCCAATACAAACAGCACAGAAAAAGCTTGTCATTCTTCATAGTTTGGGGGATTTACCACCTCTGCAGTTTTAGCAAGCGCCATTCACACTGAATCAATGAAATATTTCTAGAAAACAAGATTTCTAGGTGGTGAAGAGAAAACTTTACAGTCTTCACAAATTTAGACTTTTTTTATGCAAAATTACTTTGCAGCACTCAAAGCTTTTTAAAAGCAACAGTGTACATGCTCAAATGGAAAATAACCAACCACACAATTTTCAATATAGATTTCACAGGAATGTGGATCAAAGGAGTGAGCATGCTCCAAAAAACAGTGGGAATGTGGTATTGCCAAAATCCTTCCTCTACGTAGACAGCAAATTTTGCAGAAAAACTCACTAAAAAATTATTTCCCAGCAAATAAGTCCAAATTAGTATTTCAACAAATAATCTATCTTAAGTACATATCAACATTTGATTTCTTTTTCCGTAAACAAAATTGACACTTAGAAAAATAATAGTTTTGTTTTTACAATCTAGTTTTTTAGAGCAAAGACATTTCTATGGAGTCAGTGCATCTAAGCCTTAGGGATTGTCACAATTCAGCTGCCCCCTCCCTTGTGAACCCTGTATTGGTATTAATGAGATGCAAAGGCAGTTATATGAAGATTTCTTCCATCCAAAAGGGCACATCAAGCTGCTTTATTGCTTTTGAAGGAGGAATAAGACATATTTCATCCATTCTCCAAAAGGATATACACAGGTTTCCTATGTATCGGAAGTACTGGCTGTACTTTATGACTGAGGTAGTATATTAACACCTTGCAGCTCAAAGAATGACTCCAAGAGGAAGGAGATCTTAGCATAAATAATCTACTTTCATATTTGTCATTGAAATGGTTTTCTCCCCTTCTTGACCTTTACTCAACTCACACTGAAACAAACGTGCTCAAGTCAGTAAGAGGCATCTTGGACAAAAATGAAATGTGGTGAATGGAGTTAAATCCAGTTGGTGGCCGGTCACGAGTGGTGTCCCCCAGGGCTCGGTTTTGGGGCCACTCCTGTTTAACATCTTTATTAATGATCTAGACGAGGGGATCGAGTGCACCCTCAGTAAGTTTGCAGATGACACCATGTTGGGTGGGAGTGTTGATCTGCTCGAGGGTAGGGAGGCTCTGCAGAGAGATCTGGACAGGCTGGAGCAATGGGCTAAGGCCAACTGTAGGAGTTTCAATAAGACCAAATGCCGGGTGCTGCACTTGGGCCACAACAACCCCCAGCAGCGCTACAGGCTTGGGGAGGAGTGGCTGGAGGGACCTGGGGGTGTTGATTGACAGCTGGCTGAACATGAGCCAGCAGTGTGCTCAGGTGGCCATGAAGGCCAACGGTATCCTGGCTTGTATCAGGAATAGCGTGGCCAGCAGAGACAGGGAAGTGATCTTGCCCCTGTACTCGGCACTGATGAGGCTGCACCTCGATTACTGTGTTCAGTTTTGGGCCCCTCACTACAAAAAAGGACATTGAATGACTCGAGCGTGTCCAAAGCAAGGACAACAAAGCTGGTGAAGGGTCTGGAGCACGTGCCGTATGAGGAGCAGCTGAGGGAACTGGGGTTGTTTAGTCTGGAGAAGAGGAGGCTGAGGGGAGACCTCATTGCCCTCTACAACTACCTGAAAGGAGGTTGCAGGAAACTGGGGATGAGTCTTTTTAACCAAGTAACAAGCAATAGGACAAGAGGGAATGGCCTCAAGTTGCGCCAGGGAAGGTTTAGACTAGATATTCGGAAACGTTTCTTTACAGAATAGGTTGTTAGGCTGGAATGGGCTGCCCAGGGAGGTGGTGGAGTCCCCATCCTTGGAGGTGTTTAAGAGTAGGGTCGACATAGCGCTGAGGGATCTGGTGTAGTTGGGAACTGTCAGTGTTAGGTTAATGGTTGGACTGGATGATCTTCAAGGTCTTTTCCAACCTAGACTATTCTGTGATTCTGTGAAACTTCTCAGTTTCTAGACCACTGGCCTCACACTGATTTACAGCAAAGAAAATAATCCAAGAATCTGAATACCTACAAAACAGCTGACCTGGAGACCAAAAAAGAACAAAAACCACTTATCATTGAACAGTTTTGCTTTAGCTGGATGCCACATCTTGGGATCTGCTGAAATTATTAAACAAATAGCTTCCTATTCAACTGAAAATAGGTAGCTTCTCAGTTACTTTGTTTTCTCCAGAAGGAATGAGATAAGAAAACTTCCATTTTCACCTTCTGCATTCCTCCCAGTGGATTTCCTAGCAAAGGAGGGCTGTTGCTTTTTCCCCACAAGTACTGGCATGGAAGTATTTTGAAGTGGGATTTAACTCTGGAGACGTCCCTGCTTTGAACAAGCAATTTGTACCAAAACGTTTCCAGAATTGCCTTCCAGACTACATTGTACTATATTTCTACTTAGATTTAGAGGTAGTAGCTGTATCAAACATGACATAAATCTTTCACTTGGAATCTCTCTGGAGTCTGCTTCACCTGTATAACCTTACAGATACATATCTTATCCTACCTATAGCTTTCTTATAGTGTATGTATGATATCACCTCATATAGTAGAACAGATTTCAAATACTTTGAATATGATTTTCTACTATAAAAAGAATATGATCATTTCTTGGACTCTTCCTGTCTTCAGCTGACAGTAAAACTACTAGGTTTGTCAGGGAGACAGTGCTCAAGGTCAAGAAAAGACATCCCTACAGGTCCATGACAATCCAGTCATACTTGGCTCATTTGTTTACTGCCAGGTTACATTTGCCTTCCATAGTTCATCCAATATAATCTGATACTAGCAGCTACAGAAAAACCCCAGACCCTCAAAAAACCCCACCCACATTATTACCATTCTGAAAATACTGCTTTCACCATCTCTAACTTACAGAAAAATTCACTGGTAAATCCAACTCACCTAAACATTTCAGCTTCAACAGTAAAGACTTCAAATATTATTAACTTGACTCTATTAAAGTAAGACTTGCATGACTACAGTTGTCATACCCTTTATTAAAACTTGGCAATTTCCCCCAAAATCGAAAAAATAGTGGAAATTGAAGTTTATGGTTTCCGCTGTGAGGAAAAGCAATGACGTGATTCATTCTAGCTAGCCTTTGTGGTTGAAGACATCAGAGACCAGTCGATCAACTGACAAATATATTGCTTTGAAATACCACAGCACTCACTGCCTCTTGCAGAGTCAGTAGCTTACATGAAGGTAGGTAAGGAAAAGAGCTGAAAATACTGTAGCAAAGACATGGAAGATAATCAGGGGATTAGATGGTATAAATGAAAACTACAGAGATTCACTGAAGAGGTGAACACAGGGTAGTGCAACAGAACAAGAAGAAATAATAAATGAGATTAGATTAGTGCAGCTAGCATGTACAGGATAAACTGTAAAATAAAGCTTTCATTTGTTTTACTACTCAAAGATTTCTTCATCTATTTTTTTGTCTAATTAGATGCAGAAACCAATCAGAAGTTTCTGCATCTAAAATGTGTAAAAATAACTTTATTTACATATGTGTGTGTGCGCGTAGATGTGGTAAATTCCTCCCACTGTCGGCAACATGGAAATGAGAACATATTTGATGATCTCCAGAGATGCATGCACGTCTAACATTTTCCCTAAAAAAAAAATCAGCTACACACTACAGTGTAAAACAGGGCTGAGCAAAGATTACAGTATCTGCATAGTGATGTTGGAGATTTAGAGTCACTGTGGGGATAGCAGTTTGTTCTCATTGCTTCTGCTCAGAGTCAAAAATAAAGATTTAGAAACGTAGTAACTTTGGAGGATGCTAGGTCAAGAACTATAAAGTGGGGTGCTAAACAGGTAGGTAAACATGAAGGAAGAACAGCTAGGGCCATTCCATAGCATACCTATGCATTACTGTGAAATAAAGAAGTAGCATATTGTCAAGATGTTCTCTTCCCAGGGCTGAGGAGGCTGTAGGTACCTTGACCTTCTATAAGAGCACACTGCATTTGTTGGTTGCTGAAGACATACTCCAGATAATAGAAGCATAGATATCAGATGTGTTAGATAATTTCTGTCAAAAACTTTGTTCCTTGTAAGTTAACACAAGCTTTAACATGTCTTTTAAAGTCTTTTAAAATAGAGTATTTCCTGAACAACAGAAACACTAAGACAACACTGTATGACAAGGATCACTTTAAAGACATAATAACTCAACATTCTTGCAATTATGCCAAGGAAGGAAGGAAAGGCAATCGTACAAATAAATGAGCACCTTCAAATTATTAAGCAATTAAAGGGGCAACAACGTGCTCAGCTTCACAGAAGCAAGTACTATAAACAAAGACAGCTCTACAAATATGAAGTTCCAGTCACAATTCTTAGCTGGCATGTATCTCCAGCTACATTATTGCAGTTAGATTTGTTTATTCACTCCTCCTTTCTGCACAAGGTATCAGCAAAATTATTCTTGCACTGAGCATCATGTTATCATGATGGCAGATGCAAATGCCTAGAAATTTAGCTTTGTACAAATCCTGTAAATCACCTATTACTGCTGTGTCTTCATTCCAGGACACATGGCACAACCAGCAGGTGAGCACTTTATAGTCATGGTGGAGCTATTTCACAGACAAGAATTAAGTACAGAATGTCCAGCTCCAGATCTTGTGCCTCAGCTCTGACCTCTCTGCCTTATTCTTCTGCGAATGTTTGAGTGTCCCTGCTATTCATCAGGGTAACAACCTGGAGAGGTGATCAGTCCAAATGACACCGTATTTTACAAACACTCTCCTTTGGTCAAAGAGTTATGACCTACATGTATCTTCTCTTCCTACAACAGCAGAAGACCCTGAATTTAATCCTCTATTTCTGGTCAAAAACTGCTGTTCCAACGAAATAAATCATCACGGGAAGACACTTGACTGTTTAAAAGCATCAAATCTGTTTGTTCTTGAAGATTGATGAGAGGTCTTCTGCACTGCCACCCACAATCCCATAAGGCTGGGTATACACTACTCTGCAACATCGGCATGACTTTGCAGCCTTTCCCTTCAAGTCACCCTGACTTTGTTTTAAACACATTGTTTTACTTTTTGCTTCCCTATCACCAGTATAAACAGCATGAAGGAAAAAACTTGATGAGCTAATATAATTGACCAGAATAAATAATAGCACTGAACACTTTTATTGTATAAAGAGATTCCAACCACATAATCCAAATATTTACAAGCTAGGATCAGTCAAAGTTAATTTTTCACAGATGCCTCTATAAAAGGGCAGTTTACTGGAGAGATTTGAATACTAAAAAAGTTCCTGCCTTGCCAGTTGTGTTTGGAATTGACTGTGGATGAGGAGAGTAAAACTCTTTGAAAAAACAGAAAGGTGCTCACAGAATAACACGGCTGAATTCACAAAGATGTACACCAATTAAAAGTCACACTGGTATTTGAGGGGGTGAGAGAGATTAGACACCTAGAAATATACTTAATGTACTGAAATTCCAGGGAGAATCCTCTGACCCATTTTCTGGATACTAAAAGAAGCCAGCTTCCCTCTCCCCTTGTGTTTCATCAAAACTGGAATCATTTCCAACTGAGCTTTACATGAACAAAATTTTATCAGAATAACTCTGAGTGACTACAATGAATGTCCTCACACATACATTTTGCAATTGATTTAACATCCTCCTTGCTTCCTCTGAATACTATAGTTAGCACCACAGCAGTCAGGATTGCTTGCTGTAAAATTTATCAGCGGTAGGTCATCATCTTTGCTGGCATATGGAAATGTGTCCTTCCAGTCACTGGTGAAGGACAAAGCCATAGCAGTTGCCACACAAAGAAAGGAAAACAAGCAAGAGGTAAGAAAGGAGGACTGAAAAAGGAATGAAAACATCTTGCAGGAGAGTAGCAACATGTGAGAGAAAGTAGGAACGGAACTTTTTAATCAAAGCTCATATAGAACACCAATGGGAGCAAACAAGATTTCAGTTTGTTGAAGAAACAACTTTGTTATTTCCTGCCTGATTAAAGAAAAAAAAAAAAAAAAAAAAAAAGCAGTGCAAGTGACTCAAGGCTTGGGGTTCTCCTAGGACCTGCTACTTGTTGTAAAGCAGCAAAATCACCCATGGAACAGAACCATGGGAAACTTGAATTTCATGATGGACAGGAGACAGAAAATGAGGTGGCACAAGGTGAGATCATAAAGCAATTTTAATATGTAAATTGTTGCTAGGATTTCACAGAAATTTAGAAGGCCAAATTTACAGGTGTGGAATCATCAAAGCAATGCAGGAAGACATGGGTTTGAGTTTTGAGTCTGGCATACAGGTGACCCTTTCACATTACTTGGGAAGTAAGTCACAACGAAAAGATCTCTGTCACCCTGTCACACATGACAGATCTAAACATGTGCTCAATTTAAGGCTTAAATGATAAAGGAAGTGCACAGACAAGTAGAAAAATGGCATAAAGATAGCTCAGCATTCAGGTTAAGTTCATAAGTCTTTTCCTCTTCTGGATACTACTGATGTCTATATTTTCCAATATGTAACTCAAACCCCATACATTCACGCTGCCTATGCAACTAATAAAGTGTTGATGAATTACCCTCAGGCACCAGATGCCTTTATCAACTTTTTTTTTTTTTAAATAACCTGTAATAATGTACTAGTCTCCCAGTATCTTCTTGTACAGCCTGCTTTAACACCACCATGCTGTCAACTGTTTGTTGAGAGGTACTGTATGATTTTGATATATAACTATATATCATTACTCCATATCACAACTTCAGTGAAATAGTAAATTTTTAAAATAGAGTGTATAAAACAGAAGTCATGTAATCCTTTCATTTATGTCTCTATAACATGAAAATAGAGGTCAACTTAAGACATACGCTGCTCAGTTTTCACGTTAAGTATACAGCAGTAACTCTTCATTCAAAACGCTATTTTTAATTATTTTTAAAGATAAAATGCAGTTGTTCACCTTGTACTTAGCACAGAACAAACAAATGGTTAAACAGAACGCTATGAAATTAATCTATTTTTAATGAATTATTTCACCCGTGCCAGGAAAGATCACTGAAAGATCACTGGAGAAATTAAGTATGACAGCAGATGCTGGAAGACAGAACAGTCTTCACAAGCAGCCACTTGCTCAGAAGGTTTTAGCACAGTGCTTCAGTTATACACACTTCTAAAAAAAGGGGGCATCAGTGGTTCTCAGGTTGTCCACTAGATATTTTAAATAGAAGACCCAGATGATTTTTACCGACTGCAAAACATCAACCAACTAAATGTTTTCTTTCTTGATTATTGACAGAAGATATCACTTTGAAACACCATCACATACAGCTCCTTAGTGCACAGGGCATAGTGATGTAAACCATCCCTGCCCATAGCTAACATTAACTTGCATTCACTCTGCCTACTCTTTCTCACACATTTTTTTCCCAGCAGAAAACATACCTGGATGACTGGCAGCATGCATCTGTGCAAATGAATCCTGAACGGCCTTGCATTCATCTTTTCATATGTCGTTTACTCTATGAAGTATTTAGTAAGTAGATTTCCTCAAGTTTCCTTTCCTTTTTAACCATTCATTCCTTGCTTTACACATGATACCTGGGAGATTTTTTTACCTCTGGTTTCCTTCACTGAACTCCTAGAGCACATGTGCTCACTTAACATTTCACTTCTATTCTGGGGATTTTTTTTTTTTTAAAAACTTTAGTTTTAAGTTCATAAAGCCAAAGTTAAGGTAGGTTGAGTAGAAATTTCCATAAATCTTTCAAAGTTTTCTCAAGGTTCTCTTACACTAAATTAGCTTTCTTCTCCCCAGTGATTTAATCTGTCAATTCAGTATTGTTTCAAACAACTAGGTCAGTGATACCCTGAGTCTGAACCACAAACAGCAGATATTCTTAATGAAATGGTTTGCTGAAGAATAAAAGTAATGGTCAAAGCTCTTCTGTCATAAGTTCATTTTCTCTTCAAACAAACAAACAAACAAACATCCAGTTTGAATCTTGTTCTGGTCAGTAATGCATGACAATCACTTACACATTCTGTACATGTATTATGAGCTGGAACTTTAGGGATGTGAGAAATTTTGAGCATA
This sequence comes from Strix uralensis, assembly GCF_047716275.1. Taxonomy (NCBI): domain Eukaryota; kingdom Metazoa; phylum Chordata; class Aves; order Strigiformes; family Strigidae; genus Strix; species Strix uralensis. The sequence goes on along the minus strand of NC_133972.1, from coordinate 98,960,739 downwards.
CACCCCTCATTAAAGCCAGTGGAAAAGCAATCAGACTCGAGCATAGTTTCAAATCATAGTGAGAAGAAAGAAATGCAGTTATGCACAAAAGATTGATCTGTTCTTTTCTAAATTATGTTCTATAAGATGAATTTCTATAAGATGAATGTTTATTAAAATGACGTTTCCAGGGGAAGAAAACCCTACATTAGAACTTAAAGACTGAAGTTTTTATTTTTAAAAAGAGGAGAAATTTGTTTATCTCAAACTCAGTTATATAAAAGCTATAAACATTTTAAAAGCAAGAGGTTATTTAAGAAGTTGTACGTCAGATGACCTTGGAAAACCTAACTTTTCAAGTGAATCTATCAGATCAGCTATTTCGATTTATTGTTATTTATACTGAGAAATTAATACCGTTGGCTTTCCTTCCAAATAACAGCACGAATGACAAAAAGAGCTTCCACAAAATTAGTGAGGATGCTCTATTAAATTAGCTTCAGACTAAGAATCATATTCAAAAACCACATCTTGTTAAATATAGTTTGCTCTGACTTTATTCAGCAGGGAAAGAGCCATGCCTGGCATTGAAGACACAATGGAAGACAGATGCAAGTAAGATTGTCAGTTTTAAGCTGTCTGTTTAAATTTCATCATCTTCTCTCTACTGTGCTGACAGATGACAGTGGTCTTGCCACCTAGGAAAAAGTTGAAAGGAAGCAAATTACTCTCTGTGGTACTTCATGTGAAACTTTGTAAGGTTGAAGCATGGAAGAGAAGACAATAGCAGAGGGTCAGATACCCCCAGGAAAGTAGTCTCAGCCCTACAAATTACAATCAGTACCATCATTTTACTTGGACTCTGCTACAGAAAATATCTTGTGCTCCATATCAGCCCTCCAGTGAGTTTTACAACACCAGAACAGATTGTAAATATCAAATTATTACTTGTTGCACCAACTGGTATTGTATTTGATTAGTTCTGGGTTTAATTGCTTTCTCTCACACAGTTTCTCTTTTGGGGCACATCCCACTTGCTGTAGGATTATTCCAAAAGTAGCTTCTGCACATCAAGGTTTTCCCCAGGCATTTTCTTTCATTTGCAAGCTCTGTCTACGGTGTCAAAATCTGAAGATTTAGGTTACAAGTTTGCAGGTGCAGCAACTCCATTTAATCTGCCACGTCTCAGTAGCAACCGCGACACATGTCAGTTTGAGTCTATGGCAAATCTGGTGTGTTGTAAGTGCACGACAAAGCCTGTGTGGGGACAGGCAAGCCCAGTGCTTTGAGGACACACTGCACACCACGCTTGCACAAGCCACCTCTGCTATGCATAAGCAGTGTCCACACATGAACATATCTGGTTTTGTACTTCCTGGGCAGAAGGAACAAACTACCTCTATCTTTCCTACAAGTCACTCAGTGCATATAGGTGTAAAATATGCAAACTGTAAAAAAAATACCCCACTAGTACACTGATTCTACTTTCCCTCCCAACATGTCATAGTAGTTATCAAAGGCGCCTTTCAAATGGCCAATAACTTTAGCCGAAGGAAAGAGGAAAAAAAAAGAAAGAAAGAAAAAAGTGTGCATAATAGGTTAATAAGTGCATGAAAAGACCCAAAAAAAACGTTCCCAGTCTAACATAAGATCAGCAATATTTAGCAAAAAAGCTGTATTTCAGCTTTCAGCACAAGGTAATAATACACTTATGATATTTATGCTTGAAGATCAGATATTTTCTCCTTTCCACTTCCACTGACTGAAACATTTTTCTGCAACTTTACAATCTTTACAACCCTTATTAGGTGAAAGAAGCGATATTTATCTGGCTTTCTGAAGAAAGCAATGATAATTCCCATTTAAAATGAGTCAGTCCCAAGGGTGCATAATTTAGTCTCTTAAAACAGTCATGGGACAGGACGCCAGATTCAGGACTCATTCACTGCATTAATAATAATTTTTTTAACTGCAAGCCTTGCAGATTAAAAATTTATCTCTGCTCCCCAGTATGAACACTCATTGCATTCCATAACTGTTAGACAAATCTGTTGTGTTCATTCACTTCTGCAGATTGTCCACATCAGGAGACAGGCACACACTTCTCTCTAGTGAAATACTCCGACTCCAGACAGAAAGTGTTATGAGTGTAATATTGTTTAGAATAAGAATAACCTATCGTGATGCACCTAATGTGTGTGTGAAGGAAACGATTCAAGAAAGTTGATGGTAATTCCTAACATTTGAAGGCTGGTTTCTGCTATCTTGAATTCCTTTAACACAAATCTTCCTATATCTATATGTCTGCTAGGTATTTCAGAAAATCACTATTGTTTTAAACTGGAAGGTCGATCATTTTGAATACAAACCAATCCAAACTAATTGATGGGGAATAAAATGAGATTTCCTATCACCTGGGTAAAATGTGCCTGTCCATACACAAAATGCATGCAGGCTGGATGATTTCTGACACCCATAGCATGCACTCCGGCACACATGCCACCACGCACTGTAAAACTCAGCCTTGGGCACTATGTTCCTGTATACCTGTACACCTGGTTAAAAAAATAGCCATAATCACTCAGATTAGGATTGCCAGACTTTGTCTTGGACAAGAACTGGTTTCTGATGCACAGACAGCTGCCACAAGAGGAGCTATACATATTTGGAGAGATTTTGCTCAGAGAGGGAACTTTTAGCATCCACTGGGTCCCCTGTAGGGCTCAAGGTATTTGCTTGACCTCTGTTCTTCAAAGCATGTGTAATTCAGTTCAGAACACCTTCATTCATAAACTATGACCCAATTAAATATGGATTCTAGAAAATATTTCAAATTTTTTGGTATTCACTCTTTGCTAGTAATGCAGTATCTGGACATTTTTAATGAGTCTTAAATACAGAGAACAATATTAAACTGAAAATCATACTCAGATCAGGAGTAAGGAAAAATGTAACTTGGATAATGATTGAATCCGAAACATTATCTCTGTTTTAAATACTAATATCTGTAAAATATTTTAAGGAGGCTGAGTCAGCTTGACTACCATGCTTGGGTTTTGGTTTGGATTTGGTTTTTTTTTTTTGTGGAGAGGCTGTGATGAAATTCAGTGTTTCTGATAGAAATACACAGTAACGCTGTTACAGTTCAAAGCACCAGGGTAATATGCACTTGTCTTGCTGTTTGATGGAGGCCAAAACCAGGCAATAAAGTAATTGTTAAAGAACTGGAGAAGTAATGCAACAGACAAGTCTCAGCTACACAACTTTGTTAAAGCAGTGACTCTCAAACCAGAAAACAAAGGAGGGTTTTTCCACATCCAGAAAAGAACAGCCAGACTGCATACTGCTCATATATGTTGGCAGGTTATATCCATGCCTGACACTTTTGAAGGAGGTGCATCCTCATTCTTCAAAGGCACCAGCCATGTAGCTAGCCTAGACCTACATTAGAAGCAGTTGCTTATTGAGTCCCAGTTGCTTGTAGAAACTTTTCAAAAAGCCATACCATGCACTGAGTGCTATGACTAAATACATTTGTATTTAGTGTTTCAGTTTACATAATTCACCTATGAATCATTTTCTAAATGCATGAAAAGCCATAAGGTTTTCAAGATGCACATTAAAAAAAAAAAAAAAAAAATCCACACACAGTGCTTCTCCAATTCAACTTAAATTCCACAACCACAAAATGTACATGGTCCTCCCAATTCAACCCCATACAAATAATGAGCTTGTTAACTAGAATCCTGTGTCGAATGAGAGAAAATTCTTCAGATATGAGTCAACTACCAAGGTAAACTGAAACATGGCACTTACCAAGCTAGTTCCTCAAACAGGTAATTAGAGGACATCATGTTTTGGTATGCTTCGCTTCTTATGTTAAAGGACAAGCAACATAAGAACATCAATCAACAACAGATCTAGATGACTTTAAATTACAGATTACTGAACATTACTGAAAATTAGAATTTGTTCATAAGTTGCAAGTGAAAAGATTGCAAAACAACTCAACTTTAACATTTTGAACATCGCTTGAAGTAATTCATTGATTTATTCTTGCATTTGGTATCACTAATATAACTCTGGTAAGTTAAATTGCACTGGTGGGATAGGAAACACTACCTATTAACTGAGAACTTATTCACCACCTGTGACGCAACAAACATCTGGATGGTTAACATGAAAGATTCTCTCCAAGC